>NW_028284110.1:0-139164 GCF_059516105.1 Syngnathus floridae | reverse complement strand
ATCTGGCTGGGGTCATCACAGACATTTTTAACACCTCGCTGGGCCAAGCCACAGTGCCGGCGTGCTTTAAGACTGCCTCCATCATTCCGGTGCCGAAGAAACCTCAAATCACCTCATTTAATGATTACCGGCCTGTTGCACTGACTCCGGTTATGATGAAGTGCTTCGAAAGGCTGCTTAAAGGTCACATCGTTTCCAGACTCCCCCTATTATTTGACCCGTTCCAGTTTGCCGACCGGCAAAACCGCTCCACTCAGGACGCCATCTCCTCCGTTCTTCACCTGAGCCTGGCTCACCTGGAGGAGAAGAACACCCATGTGCGGAGGCTGTTCCTGGACTTCAGCTCAGCGTTTAACACCATCATCCCACAGCATCTGGTAGGAAAATTGGAACACCTGGGCTTCAACACCCCCCTTCGCAACTGGCTGCTAGACTTCCTCACCAACAGACCTCAGTCAGTCCGGGTCGGACAGAACACCTCTGATGTCATCACCCTCAGCACAGGCTCCCTTCAGGGCTGCGTCCTGAGCCCCCTGCTGTGCACCCTGATGACACACGACTGCGTCCTCAGGTTCACCACCAATCACATCGTGAAGTCAGCAGACGACACAACGGTGGTGGGGCTCATCAGAGACAACAACGACCTGGACTACAGAGAGGAGGTGGAGCAGCTGGTGGGCTGGTGCAGAGAAAACAGCCTGATCCTGAATGAGGAGAAGATGAAGGAAATCATCGTCGACTTCAGGAAAAAACAGCCTCACCACGCTCCACTGATCATCAACAGCTCAGCTGTGGAGGTGGTCAGCACCACCAAATTCCTGGGGGTCCACATCACAGAAGACCTCACCTGGACTATGAACACTACGGCACTGGTCAAGAGGGCACAGAAGCGCTTGTACTTCCTGCGGAGGATGAGGAGAGCCCACCTGCCCCCACCCATCATGAGGACGTTCTACAGGAGCACCATAGAGAGCATTCTGACAAGCTGTCTCTCTGTGTGGTGTGGAGGCTGCACCGCCTCCGATTGGAAGAACGTGAGGAGAGTGGTGAGGACAGCAGAGAGGATCATAGGGGCTCCTCTTCCCTCCATTCAGGACATTTCATCTCAGCGCTGCATGTCCCGTGCCCGTAACATCATCAATGACCCATCACACCCCCACCATGGACTGTTCTCCCTGCTGCCCTCTGGGAAGAGGTTTGCAGCATCCGCTGCAGGTCCACCAGGTTCTGCAACAGCTTTTTCCCTGCTGTCATCAGACTGTTGAACACTAGAACTGTTGAGCTCTAAACTGAACTCTGCATCACACATTCACAGAACTGTACTTTATGACACTACGGACCTCTATCTTGCACTATCTCGCACTACCAACTTTACTGAACTTGTATAAACCCTTTAAATAGAAGTTTAATACATGGTTTAGCATTCCTCTGCACACTCTTGAATACTGTTTTGCCTACTTGCACTATTGCATAATTATCACTGCTGCACTTTATACTTATTTTTAATATATATATATATATATATATATAGTATATATGTATATATATATATTTTCATAGGGTATGTTACTTCTATTCAACTGCAATATCACTACTTTGTTGTAAGACGTATGCAACGGAATTTCGTTTTGTATGCACCATGTGCAGACAAGATGACAATAAAGTTTGTCTAAGTCTAAGTCATGTCAGGTCAGCTGTCTGGAGAGAGAGAGAAGTCAGGACCTGCGGGCGGAGCACCACCGTGCCACCGCCGCCATGACGGAACTCAAAAGCAAACTCCATGAGGAGAAGCAGAAAGAGTTAGCCATTACCAGGGAGACATTACTGCGGCAGCATGAAATGGAGCTGATGAGAGTGATCAAAATCAAAGATGGAGAGATCCAGCGACTGAATGCCTTGGTCCTCAGCCTGAGGGACGGCTCCATGGACAAGGTGATCCGCTCTATCCGTGTCTGACTATCCGCACGCCACGTCGGGCTTCGATGCGGCCGCTACCGTATTGTGTAGCTTGTCCCCAGTAAGCGTCGCGGCGCTCCGTTGCGGTCTCAACGGCCCGGTGTGGCGCAATGTCTGCTCAGGTGAGGAGGGGGGGCGCTTTGCTGGCGGAGGTGGAGGAGACGCAGCGGTGTCGGGAGACCGAGCGGTGTCGCCTCCACCAGGAGCGCGGAAGAAGCCCTGGCAGCGGCCCAGCAGGCCTGGCAGTCCCGAGCGGCCGAGCTCCGATCGGCTCATCACCAGCATCGGGAGGAGCTGAGCCGAACCAAGAGAGACTGCGAGAGGGAGATCCGCCGACTGGTAGGACTGATCAGATGCGCGGTGCGTGGCTATGTTCCCAATTTCGTTGTATACCTGCAGTGCAATGACACCTAAGTCATTCTATTCTATTCTATTTCACAAGAAGAAAATGTCCGGTTGCTCGCTTCGCTTTTGTCACAGCAAAGGTGTTCTAGTCGATTCAAGAAAAAAATTGGCCGGTTGCTCTCTTTGTTTTTGTCACAATTCTGGCAAATGAGTTTGCCCGCCTGCCTGAGCGCTCCCCGTTTGTACATCCAGACGGATGAGATCAAGCTGAAAGACAGAGCGGTTAGTGTTTTGGATGAAGCCCTGGGGCCGGCCACGTCCACCGCCTTCAGCTGCAGACTCAGGCTGCCGAGCAGCAGATCGCTGCCCTGAGGGATTCCCAAAGGGCGGGCCTAAACTACCCTGGAAGTGGGGTCAACGCCGCTACTAGCAATCCTCTTCATTGCGTAAGCCACCTCATCACACACTTGCAGTACGCATGACTTAGTTCGTTGCTGGAGGAAGGTAGCACAAAAACAGTTTTGAACTTTGAACGAGTGCTTGTGTGTGTGTGTTGCGGGGCGTTTTCAGTCTCAGGAGGATCGGGACACGCGACGGTTTCATCTGAAAATCGCTGAGCTCAGCGCAGTCATCAGGAAACTGGAGGATCGAAACGCCCTGCTTTCTGAAGAGCGCAATGAACTGGTAATTTATTGACGGCACGCTTGAAGGTTTGCGCTACGTTTGATGCGCGCCATCCAGCGAGGCACCCATTGCGCTTGCTTATTAGTTGAGCGGCGCGGCGAGTCGGTTGCCTGGTAGATGTCTTTTATTGGGAGCCAAAGCCACGATTCCGTTCAAACCGATGCAAAAGGAATGGATACGTTCTGGCCCGCGTGTTGTGCGTCTTTCACATCCCGCACTTCATGCTTGCAGCTAAAGCGACTGAGAGAAACAGAAAGCCAGTTTCTGCCACTCCTGTACAAAAACAAACGCCTGAGCAGGAAGAATGAAGAACTCTCGCTGGTGCTGTGTCGCCTTGAAAACAAAGTGCGCTTTGTCACCCAGGAGAACGAGGAGATGGCAAGCTTGGTAAGTCGACGCGGACAACGGCGGCGTGCCAACAGAGTCCACTGCATTTGTGTTCCACAGAGAAGGCCTAGTTCGCTCAATGACCTGGACCGCGGTTGCGGCCAGCAGGACGGTGAAATGGAGTTCCTTCAAGTTGTGGAGCAGCGGCACATCATCGACGACTTGTCCAAGGTCTTCAGGCAGGCGACTCGGTGCACGTACGGCAGCGCCGCGCTCGCTCGCTGTCGCCAGGAAACCTTTTCCGTCCAAAGCTTGGCCGGCGGCCGCCATCCAAAAAATTGGCCCCTTAAATTCCGACCTTTCAAGCAGGAGCATTGTGCGCACGCGTTTGAACACGCTTTAGACTTGTTTTGCCGTTTTCAGCAGCTCAAAGCTCCCGTTTTGTCAGCGCCTTTGCCACTCGCTG
This sequence comes from Syngnathus floridae, assembly GCF_059516105.1. NCBI lineage: Eukaryota > Metazoa > Chordata > Actinopteri > Syngnathiformes > Syngnathidae > Syngnathus > Syngnathus floridae. The sequence continues at coordinate 135,386 of NW_028284110.1, read as the reverse complement.
TGCGCTGAAAACGACGGACTTGCCCGGCTGCTCAGCCCGTCAACCATGAGCCGCGAGCGCGACGTCATTGTCCGTAGGCAGCTAGTGGCAAAATGCACCCTGTTAGAGTTGCGCTCGCTCCAACTTATTTTGCAAGAACCACACGGGAGACAAGTAAGTTCTTTTGGACACCTGCAGGTGGAGAGTCCATCCGTTGTACGAATGAAGTCTGACTCTCGGCTCCTGCACGAGCATTTTAATTAAGAGAAACAGGGTGGGTGTAAGAGTGGATTGAATAGAGGAAGCCCTTGACCTCTAGTCAAAACATAGCAAGGGGTGTTTTACGACTTTGTGTAGGAAGGGATAAGCGATAGGGATAAATAAGGGATAAATAATATTATTTATTACAGGTCGCAGTCAAAGTCAAAGCAACACAATGATACGATAAAGATAATCTGGAAAACCCTGACACACCCTGTAGTTGTCACTTTTGGAAAAGACGAGCGTCCCTCCAATCATCGCCGGTGACGTGTTTTTCAGGCTCTGGAGACAGGAGCTCATGTCAGAAATGTCATTGTGAGTCGCGTTTGTTTCTGCGCCGGAGCCGTTCGTTCCCTTTGCATCCAAAGAATCTCAAAGGCGGATTATTTGTGTCGACAGGAGAGAGATTTGCTGCTACGATACCGACGTCGAGAATCTCTGAGGAGGAACAAAGCGTGAGGTCCTGCAAGGTGAGTCTGTTTGTTTGCGGCTGCTTGGTGTTGCGCAAGATGAAATGGCCTTTTTCTCGCTATCGTTCCTCTCGTCGATTCATCGTGAGGTGTCGCTTCAGTTTGTTCAGAGAGATGTTTGCTTCCGCGCCCGCAGGTCATCGAAACATTTTACGGCTACGACGAAGACGTGTTGGTGGACTCGGACGGATCGTCCTTGTCTTTTCACACCGACAGAACCCCCGACACGGAACCCGAAGAGGTAGCCCGCCATTTCTGCCAGCGTATTGGCACCAAACATTCCTCTTCAGCCTGGAATCGGACTCGTCTTTGCGTCGCGGGTGCTTTGTCGCCGGTCTGACTGATTCTGGTACTAGTGCTGTGTTGCATTGGTGTGTGCATGAAGAGGCGGAGCTTCGCTACCGCCAGCTGACGCAAGAATATCAAGCGCTGCAACGAGCCTACGCTCTGCTAGCCCAGACCAGCGAAGGGGACTACGACGCCGAGAAGGAGATCAAGGTGGCGCCCCTTCCCGCAACCCCCGGCCGGGTCGCAGCCTCCCCGTTCTCACCCAGCCTCGGGTGTTCTCTGGTCTGAAAGGAGGAGGAGGAGCCTCCCTCCTCCTCCTTTCAGACCAGAGAAAAGCTGATGGTAGAAATGGGTCACTATCAAAGCAGAGTAGCAGATCTGGAGTCAGCGCTGAAGCAACAAGGACAGGTAAGCTCATCAATGAGCACACCTTTTTCTCAGACAAAATAGCTACATTCTTCAGTCACTCATCCGTCTGGCATTACTGGACCAACCCCCCCCCCCCCCCCCCCCCCCGAACGTGGCTGGGAAAATGCGGAGAAAAGCAAATGTCATTTTCCAGTCAACCAAAGAATTTGTGGATGAAAATGACACAACATTCCAAAGCTGTCCACGCGTTTGTCTCTTCTAGAATGTCAAGTGGGTGGAGGAGAAGCAGCTGCTGCGTCAGAGCAATCAGCAGTTGGCCGAAAAGGTGACGGAAAGAAAGGCGCTGGGCGGAGTCGCTTGGCGTCACACCTGTCGGGAAGCCCCGCAGATGAGGTCTGACTGTCTTTTCAGGTCAGGCGGATGGAGGCGGAAGAAGCGCGTCTGAAAGAGCACATCCAGGATATCCGAGACCAAAACGAACTGCTTGAGTTCCGCATCCTGGAGCTGGAGGTGGGAAGACTCGCACAAGCGTGTTGAGGCCAGAGATGTGACGGACGGACGGACGGACGGACGGACGGATGCATGCCTCTGCCTTTCAGGAGAGGGAGTGGCGCTCCCCCGTCTTGAAGTTTCTGCAAGTCCGTTTCCCAGACGGCCTCAGCCCTTTGCAGATCTACTGCGAGGCCGAGGGCGTGAGCGTACGTAAGGCGTCCCTCGCAACCCTAACCTTAACCCGAGGTCCCAGAACACCTTACATTGCTCCTTGCGCCTTTCCCCCGGACATCGTCATCAGTGATCTGATGAAGAAGCTGGACATCCTGGGCTATAACGCCGTAAGTGTATGTCGAACTCCTTATGTTCGCACTCCACGAGACTCGGCGGCTCAAATGTGACTTTTGGAAGGCTTTGCGCTGAAAGAAGCTTGTTGACGCTGTGCCTTTGGGCTCTTGCAGAATCTCACCAACGAGGAGCAGGTGGTCGTGATTCACGCCAGGACCCTTCTCACCCTAGCCGAGAAGGTAACGCGCACGTCCACGCACGCTCTCGCATTCTGCTTATGTGACAGCAGCCTTTCCTCAGTGGTTAGAATACATCAAAGTGACCAAGTCAGCACTTCAACAGAAGATGTTGGACATTGAAAGTGAGAAGGTAGACAGACACGCGACATCAGCCAAGGGGAACTCCGGCAATGTGCCCCAACAATTCTGACCTTGAGCTGTGCTAGGATATGTTCTGCAAGCAGAAGGGCTACCTGGATGAAGAGTTGGACTTCAGGAAGTGTTCCATGGACCAGGCTCATAAGGTAAGCCGCCCTCAAATCTCCCGCCGGACCACTGATGGACGAGGATTGCGGCCCAGAGGATCCTGGAGCTGGAGGCCATGTTGTACGAGGCGCTACCGCAGCGGGACTGCCCCGCCACGGACGGCGAAAAAGCCAGCCACGCTGGCGTGAATGACGTGCTGACGGCGGATCAGAGAGAAGAGCTTAGGAGCGCCGTGGACCAATGGAAGCGAGCCCTGATGTGCGAGTTGAGGGAGCGCGACGCTTGCATCCTCCAAGAGAGAATGGATCTGCTGCACAGCGCGCAACAGGTAAGGGCCCAAAGCCAGCCCGGCACTTACTTGCACGCTTACTGGCTTTTGAATGCCACTTTCCATTTGTCCGTCCTAGAGGAACAAAGAGCTGAAAGAATTCATCGAAGCTCAGAAGAGACAAATCAAACAATTGGAGGAGAAGTTTCTGTTTCTCTTTCTATTCTTCTCCTTGGCCTTCATTCTGTGGCCCTAACACCAGCTGGTGAGTGAGCTCCAGCGGCACCGCACTCGACACCTCCGATACACTGCCAGCCGGTCTCAGACGTTGGCAGACGCTCCGATGCCAACGTATACCCCCCGCCACGGTGACAGAGGCACCGCGTCACACCGGCGCTCATCCAATCAGAAGGCAGGAAAAGCAAATTCACATGCAGGGCACTTTTGAACCAGAAGAGAGCGCCACAAAAAACGGTTGTTGCCCCAAACGCGCACTAAAAAGGGTCAGAATAACAAGAGTCCCACTGGCCAGCCGGGGCCACCCGTCCAGCTGTTTCTTCAGGGGGGAAAAAAATTGGAGTCACCGGTGAGTACATTTTGCATTTAGCTCTGCTTTTCTGCTTCTGTCTTCAAGTGTGTGGCATCCTGCGATCAAAGATTCAGCCAACCCCAAAGCGGTTGACCTCAACGTCCCACCACCATGCCTACCAGAGCAGGTGACGTGATGCTTTGGACATCCTTCCGTCTCAGATGCCCAAAAGTACTCTTTGCCACATCTGCGGCAATACGGTGTCTTTTCAAAGGTGCAAATAAATCCAGCGTGGGCGGAACACGCACGTCTTCGGTTTTTCCCGCTTTGTTTGTGTGACAGCTGTTGTGAAAATTTTATACAAATAAAGTTGTATAGTACAGGTTTGGCCAAGCCGCAACTCCCGAACCGCATGCGGCTCTTTTATGTTCATATCAACATTTGTGTGTGTGTGTGTGTGTGTGGGGGGGGGGGGGGGGGGTTGTGCGTGTTGGCTTCACTTGAGTTCAATTTGGTATTTTGGTCAAAAGCGCATGTGGTGAAATTCCACAAAGTAGGATGGGCAAACACATTTCTTTAAACTATGAGTGTCAATTGGGCTCTCGAAATGGCAGGGAAAAGATGCACAGCAAAACGAAAATACGTAGATGAACACAGGACGTTTTAATCAGAGTGGGAAAGTTTCTATTTTTTGTTGAACGTGATGGCAAACCATTCTGCCTGATATGTCAGACCTCAGCGCATTTCAAAGATTCAAATCTTCAGCGCCATGCACTTCAGCTCACTCCATGCTAACATTGATCAGGCGTCGAACCCGCATCATCATGCTTAAGAGGTGGCCATGCTAACCAGTGCGCCATTATGTCAACGCATAATAACTAAGTCTACTGGTCAAAACAGCGGTTACTATATGACGTCGCTACGTCGTGGTCACGTGACGCAGACAAGACGTCAATGGACGTGGGCAGAGTTAACTTGTTTAAAAGGGAGTAGGCAGAAGAAATATTTAATTTATTTAAATCTATTTTGAGTGCACACCATTATGCCAATGCATAACAACTGTAAATCTACTAAACAAAACAGCGGTTGCTATATGACATCTGCCACGTCGTGGTCACGTGACATACGTGACGTCGATGGGCGTAACTTTCGCCGGAATTCAAATCCGCGGGGAGAGTTAACTTGTTTAAAAGAGAGTGGGCAGAAGAATTATTTAATTTATTTAAATCTATTTGGTGTGTGCGCCATTATGTCAATGCATAACAACTGTAAGTCTACTAAACAAAACAGCGGTTGCTATATGAGTCTGCCACGTCGTGGTCACGTGACGCGGACGTGACGTCGACGCCTACTTTACATCCCACCGATCACAGGACCCCCTCGGCTGCATAACCGTGCCCCCTTCCCAACCAATCGGATTTGCTATACGCGAAAACGACGCCAATGGAAAGAGCTTCCGCCCAAATTTAAATCCGTGGGCGTGGCTCGCAGCAGGAAGTAGGAAAATGGCGGCGATGTTGACAAAGACACAGCGGATGGTAACATACGACTAACAAGAGAAATAGTTTTATTTTCTGCTTGCAACTGGACCGTCCAGAGCGTACACGGTAAGTACAACTCATCGTTTTTAAAAAGAAGTACTTTTGTTGCCCTGAAAAGCGAGTGAGCGTGGCGTTTGTGGGGGACGTCGAATTTCGACGATTCTTTCTGGTCAACGGTTGTAAATGATTGTGTTGATTAAAAAAGAAAACTTGATGTAACTCTACTTTTAACTGCCGTTTCAGATAGATTTGGAATTGCATCACATCCAATTTTGCCTAGAGCGTACACGGTAAGTAACACTCGTTGTGTTTAAGGAGATTTACGTTTGTAATAGCAGAAGTGTAGCCGCGTTGCGTTGTACGTGTGAATGTTGGTCCGGGCGAAATGTTAATGTTTAATTTCATTCCTTTAGGTTCCACGGTGTTTGTTGGCTGCAAGTTTTCCACTGCAAGAAGAGGCTCATATCATTGACCAGGAGCGAGCTACAATGGTGAGTAGCCATAACATTTATGTTAAACACTTCCTATTTCATGTCTAACAGTACTTGATTTAACAAATAACCATAAATAAATACAGTGTGGGCACTGAAGTTAACATATGTGATTATACTGCCTAATCTGTCACCGAGTAGATTGTTGCAAAGTAATATAAGATCCAAAGTTGTAATTCAGAATAGTTTTCAAAAGAAGGCCATTAGAATTATATACAAGTCTGATTACCCTGAACAAGCTATTAATTAAATCACAAATTCTTCAATTCAAAGATTTGGTAGATTATCAGACAAATAATGTCTAACAGTAATTGATTTAACACATCACGATAAGTAGATTGAGTGTGGGCACTCTCAAGTTAACATATGTGATTATACTGCCTAATCTGTTACAGAGTATGTTGTTGCCAAGTAATGTAGAATAGATCCAAAGTAGTAATCCAGAATAGTTTTGAAGAGGCCATTAGAATGATAAACAAATCTGATTACCTTGAACATAATAACAAGCTAAGTGTTTAATATGTCCTATGAAGTCAAAATTGGGCACCATCATGTGGTGAAATTTGGAATTGCATCACATCCAATTTTGCCTGGGAACAAACAGATTACATAAATCTTAGTTTTGAATAAGCCACTCCTTCTCAAACAAGTAAACTCTGCCCATTTTGCGCAGTAGATGTTCTGTTAATATCTAGTATTTATACAAAGTCATAATTTAAATTGCTTTCAACCTTCATTCATCGGTTCAACCAACATTACTCGCTCTTATTACCAACTTGTATTGATTTAACTAAGCGTTTAATACTTCCTATCAGGTCTCAAATCGAGATTTGGCAAAATACAATTTCAGCAAATCCAATTTTGCCAGGGAACAAAAATAGATTAAATAAACTAAATAAGTCCTCTTCCCATTAAATAAATCAGAAAAGTCTGTCTTGTAACCAGTCCTCTTCAAACAAGTAAAGTCTGCCCATTTTGTGCCGTAGATTTTGTGTCTATGCCTAGTATTTAAACAAAATCATAATTTAAACGACTTCTTTCCTTCATTCACTTTGGAAATTTGGAATTGCAGCAAATCGAATTTTGGCAGGGAACAAAAATAGATCAATTAAACTAAATAAGTCTTCTTCCCATTAAATAAATTAAAAAAGTCTGTCTTGTAACCAGTCCTTTTCAAACAAGTAAAGTCTGCCCATTTTGTGCCGTCGATTTTGTGTTAATGCCTAGTATTTATACAAAATCATAATTTAAAGGACTTCATTCCTTCATTCACTTTGGAAATTTGGAATTGCAGCACATCAAATTTTGCCTGGGAAGAAAAGTAGATTAAATAAATTTAATAAGTCTTACTACTTCCCATTAAATAAATTAAATACGTCTTACTTGTTCCCACTCCTTTTCAAAACAGTAGTTTAAAACGAGGGCCCTTCACTCAATCTTTAACCTCAACCCCGCACGTTGTGTTGTATCTGTGAATGTTGGTTGTGGCCAAATGATAGTTTTCTTTCATTCGTTTAGGTTCCAAGAAAACTTGATGTAACTCTACTTTTAACTGCCGTTTCAGATAAGCGGGTATTACGTCGCAGTCAAATGCCGCGGATATGACGTAATTGCCCGAACCTCCGCCAAAATTCAAATCTGTTGGCGCGATGGCCGTGAGCCACTGAGCAGCGACGATTATCAACAGAAATATCTTTATTTTCTGCTTGCAACTGGACCGTCTAGAGCGTACACGGTAAGTAACACTCATTGTGTTTAAGGAGATTTACGTTTGTAATAGCAGAAGTGTAGCCGCGTTGCGTTGTACGTGTGAAAATTGGTCGAGGCGAAATGTTAATGTTTAATTTCATTCCTTTAGGTTCCACGGTGTTTGTTGGCTGCAAGTTTTCCACTGCAAGAAGAGGCTCGTATCATTGATCAGGAGCGAGCTACAATGGTGAGTAGCCATAACATTTATGTTAAACACTTCCTATTTCATGTCTAACAGTACTTGATTTAACAAATAACCATAAATAAATACAGTGTGGGCACTGAAGTTAACATATGTGATTATACTGCCTAATCTGTCACGGAGTAGATTGTTGCAAAGTAATATAAGATCCAAAGTTGTAATTCAGAATAGTTTTCAAAAGAAGGCCATTAGAATTATATACAAGTCTGAGTACCCTGAACAAGCTATTAATTAAATCACAAATTCTTCAATTCAAAGATTTGGTAGATTATCAGACAAATAATGTCTAACAGTAATTGATTTAACACATCACGATAAGTAGATTGAGTGTGGGCACTCTCAAGTTAACATATGTGATTATACTGCCTAATCTGTTACAGAGTATGTTGTTGCCAAGTAATGTAGAATAGATCCAAAGTAGTAATCCAGAATAGTTTTGAAGAGGCCATTAGAATGATAAACAAATCTGATTACCTTGAACATAATAACAAGCTAAGTGTTTAATATGTCCTATGAAGTCAAAATTGGGCACCATCATGTGGTGAAATTTGGAATTGCATCACATCCAATTTTGCCTGGGAACAAACAGATTACATAAATCTTAGTTTTGAATAAGCCACTCCTTCTCAAACAAGTAAACTCTGCCCATTTTGCGCACTAGATGTTCTGTTAATATCTAGTATTTATACAAAGTCATAATTTAAATTGCTTTCAACCTTCATTCATCGGTTCAACCAACATTACTCGCTCTTATTACCAACTTGTATTGATTTAACTAAGCGTTTAATACTTCCTATCAGGTCTCAAATCGAGATTTGGCAAAATACAATTTCAGCAAATCCAATTTTGCCAGGGAACAAAAATAGATTAAATAAACTAAATAAGTCCTCTTCCCATTAAATAAATCAGAAAAGTCTGTCTTGTAACCAGTCCTCTTCAAACAAGTAAAGTCTGCCCATTTTGTGCCGTAGATTTTGTGTCTATGCCTAGTATTTAAACAAAACCATAATTTAAACGACTTCTTTCCTTCATTCACTTTGGAAATTTGGAATTGCAGCAAATCGAATTTTGGCAGGGAACAAAAATAGATCAATTAAACTAAATAAGTCTTCTTCCCATTAAATAAATTAAAAAAGTCTGTCTTGTAACCAGTCCTTTTCAAACAAGTAAAGTCTGCCCATTTTGTGCCGTCGATTTTGTGTTAATGCCTAGTATTTATACAAAATCATAATTTAAAGGACTTCATTCCTTCATTCACTTTGGAAATTTGGAATTGCAGCACATCAAATTTTGCCTGGGAAGAAAAGTAGATTAAATAAATTTAATAAGTCTTACTACTTCCCATTAAATAAATTAAATACGTCTTACTTGTTCCCACTCCTTTACAAAAAAGTAGTTTAAAACGAGGTCCCTTCACTCAACCTTTAACCCTATTTATTCACCTTCTAGGCTAAGTGTTAAAGGCTAAGTGTTAAAGGCTAAGTGTTAAAGGCTAAGTGTTAGAGGCTAAGTGCCAGAGGCTAGGCGCCAGAGGCGAGTTTTTGTGGGCTGAAGTTTTAGTGGGGTTAGTGTGAATACAATCCAAAAGAATACAACAGAATACAATACAATAGAATATAATACATTAAATAAATTAAATACGTCTTACTTGTTCCCAATCCTTTTCAAAAAAGTAGTTTAAAACGAGGGCCCTTCACTCAACCTTTAACCTCAACCCCGCACGTCACATTGTGTTGTATCTGTGAATGTTGGTTGTGGCCAAATGATAGTTTTCTTTCATTCGTTTAGGTTCCACGGTGTTTGTTGGCTATGTTTTCCACTGTCAGAAGGATGAAAATACAAAGTACAACGCTTGGACGTGGGCGAAGACGTCACCGGTGAGTCCTTCCTTCCTATTTATTTACCTTCTAGATGCTAGAGGCTAAGTGTTAGAGGCTAAGTGTTAGAGGCTAAGTGTTAAACACAATACGAACAACACAACGATACTGCACTGAACAACACGATACCGCACTGAGAAACACGATACCGCACTGAACAACACGATACCGCACTGAACAACACCATGCCGCACTGAACACCATGCCGCACTGAACAACACCATCCCGCACTGAACAACACCATGCCGCACTAAACAACACCATGCCGCACTGAACAACACCATGCCTCACTGAACGACACCATGCCGCACTGAAAGACACCATGCCGCACTGAACGACACCATGCCGCACTGAAAGACACCATCCCGCACTGAACACCATGCCGCACTGAACAACACCATCCTGCACTGAACAACACCATCCCGCACTGAACAACACCATGCCGCACTGAACAACATTATGCCGCACTGAACATTATGCCGCACTGAACAACACCATGCCGCACTGAACAACACCATGCCGCACTGAACAACATTATGCCGCACTGAACAACACCATGCCGCACTGAACAACACCATGCCGCACTGAACAACACCATGCCGCACTGAACAACATTATGCCGCACTGAACAACACCATGCCGCACTGAACAACACCATCCTGCACTGAACAACACCATTCCGCATTGAACACCATGCCGCACTGAACAACACCATCCCGCACTGAACAACACCATCCCGCACTGAACAACACCATGCCGCACTGAACAACATTATGCCGCACTGAACAACATTACGCCGCACTGAACAACACCATGCCGCACTGAACAACACCATGCCGCACTGAACAACACCATGCCGCACTGAACAACATTATAACGCACTGAACAACACCATCCCGCACTGAACAACACCATGCCGCACTAAACAACATTATGCCGCACTGAACAACATTATGCCGAAATGAACAACACCATGCCGCACTGAACAACACCATGCCGCACTGAACAACACCATCCTGCACTGAACAACACCATCCCGCACTGAACAACACCATGCCGCACTGAACAACACCATGCCGCACTGAACAACACCATGCCGCAATGAACAACACCATCCCGCACTGAACAACATTATGCCGCACTGAACAACATTATGCCGCACTGAACAACATTATGCCGCACTGAACAACATTATGCCGCACTGAACAACATTATGCCGCACTGAACAACACCATGCCGCACTGAACAACACCATGCCGCACTGAACAACACCATGCCGCACTGAACAACACCATGCCGCACTGAACAACACGATCCCGCATTGAACAACACCATGCCGCACTGAACAACACCATCCTGCACTGAACAACACCATCCCGCAATGAACAACACCATGCCGCACTGAACAACACCATCCCGCAATGAACAACATTATGCCGCACTGAACAACACCATGCCGCACTGAACAACACCATGCCGCACTGAACAACACCATGCCGCAATGAACAACACCATCCCGCACTGAACAACACCATGCCGCACTGAGCAACACCATGCCGCACTGAACAACACCATCCCGCACTGAACAACACCATGCCGCACTGAACAACACCATTCCGCACTGAACAACACCATGCCGCACTGAACAACATTACGCTGCACTGAACAACACCATGCCGCACTGAACAACATTATAACGCACTGAACAACACCATCCCGCACTGAACAACACCATGCCGCACTAAACAACATTATGCCGCACTGAACAACACCATGCCGCACTGAACAACACCATCCTGCACTGAACAACACCATTCCGCATTGAACACCATGCCGCACTGAACAACACCATCCCGCACTGAACAACACCATCCCGCACTGAACAACACCATGCCGCACTGAACAACATTATGCCGCACTGAACAACACCATGCCGCACTGAACAACACCATGCCGCACTGAACAACACCATGCCGCACTGAACAACATTATAACGCACTGAACAACACCATCCCGCACTGAACAACACCATGCCGCACTAAACAACATTATGCCGCACTGAACAACATTATGCCGAAATGAACAACACCATGCCGCACTGAACAACACCATGCCGCACTGAACAACACCATCCTGCACTGAACAACACCATCCCGCACTGAACAACACCATGCCGCACTGAACAACACCATGCCGCACTGAACAACACCATGCCGCAATGAACAACACCATCCCGCACTGAACAACATTATGCCGCACTGAACAACATTATGCCGCACTGAACAACATTATGCCGCACTGAACAACATTATGCCGCACTGAACAACATTATGCCGCACTGAACAACACCATGCCGCACTGAACAACACCATGCCGCACTGAACAACACCATGCCGCACTGAACAACACCATGCCGCACTGAACAACACGATCCCGCATTGAACAACACCATGCCGCACTGAACAACACCATCCTGCACTGAACAACACCATCCCGCACTGAACAACACCATGCCGCACTGAACAACATTATGGCGCACTGAACAACATTATGCCGCACTGAACAACACCATGCCGCACTGAACAACACCATGCCGCACTGAACAACACCATGCCGCAATGAACAACACCATCCCGCACTGAACAACACCATGCCGCACTGAGCAACACCATGCCGCACTGAACAACACCATGCCGCACTGAACAACACCATGCCGCACTGAACAACACCATGCCGCACTGAACAACATTACGCTGCACTGAACAACACCATGCCGCACTGAACAACACCATGCCGCACTGAACAACACCATGCCGCATTGAACAACACCATGCCGCATTGAACAACACCATGCCGCACTGAACAACACCATCCTGCACTGAACAACACCATGCCGCATTGAACAACACCATGCCGCACTGAACAACACCATCCTGCACTGAACAACACCATCCCGCACTGAACAACACCATCCCGCATTGAACAACACCATCCTGCACTGAACAACACCATGCCGCACTGAACAACACCATGCCGCACTGAACAACACCATTCCGCACTGAACAACACCATGCCGCACTGAACAACACCATCCTGCACTGAACAACACCATCCCGCACTGAACAACACCATGCCGCATTGAACAACACCATCCTGCACTGAACAACACCATCCTGCACTGAACAACACCATGCCGCACTGAACAACACCATGCCGCACTGAACAACACCATGCCGCACTGAACAACACCATGCCGCACTGAACAACATTATGCCGCACTGAACAACATTATGTCGCACTGAACAACACCATGCCGCACTGAACAACACCATGCCGCACTGAACAACATTATGCCGCACTGAAAAACACCATGCCGCACTGAACAACACCATCCCGCACTGAACAACACCAAGCCGCATTGAACAACACCATGCCGCACTGAACAACACCATGCTGCACTGAACAACATTATGCTGCACTGAACAACACGATCCTGCATTGAACAACACCATGCCGCACTGAACAACACCATCCTGCACTGAACAACACCATCCTGCACTGAACAACACCACCCCGCACTGAACAACACGATCCCGCATTGAACAACACCATCCCGCACTGAACAACACCATGCCGCACTGAACAACACCATGCCGCACTGAACAACACCATGCCGCACTGAACAACACCATGCCGCACTGAACAACACCATGCCGCACTGAACAACACCATGCCGCACTGAACAACATTATGCTGCACTGAACAACACCATGCCGCACTGAACAACACCATCCCGCACTGAACAACACCATGCCGCATTGAACAACACCATGCCGCACTGAACAACACCATCCTGCACTGAACAACACCATCCCGCACTAAACAACACCATGCCGCACTGAACAACATTATGGCGCACTGGACAACATTATGCCGCACTGAACAACACCATGCCGCACTGAACAACACCATGCCGCACTGAACAACACCATGCCGCACTGAACAACACCATGCCGCACTGAACAACATTATGCCGCACTGAACAACACCATGCCGCACTGAACAACACCATGCCGCACTGAACAACACGATCCCGCATTGAACAACACCATCCTGCACTGAACAACACCATGCCGCACTGAACAACACCATGCCGCACTGAACAACACCATTCCGCACTGAACAACACCATGCCGCACTGAACAACACCATCCTGCACTGAACAACACCATCCCGCACTGAACAACACCATGCCGCATTAAACAACACCATGCCGCACTGAACAACACCATCCTGCACTGAACAACACCATGCCGCACTGAACAACACCATGCCGCACTGAACAACACCATGCCGCACTGAACAACATTATGCCGCACTGAACAACATTATGCCGCACTAAACAACATTATGTCGCACTGAACAACACCATGCCGCACTGAACAACACCATGCTGCACTGAACAACATTATGCCGCACTGAACAACACGATCCCGCATTGAACAACACCATCCCGCAGTGAACAACACCATGCCGCATTGAACAACACCATGCCGCACTGAACAACACCATGCTGCACTGAACAACATTATGCTGCACTGAACAACACGATCCTGCATTGAACAACACCATGCCGCACTGAACAACACCATCCTGCACTGAACAACACCATGCCGCACTGAACAACACCATGCCGCACTGAACAACATTATGCCGCACTGAACAACACCATGCCGCACTGAACAACACCATGCCGCACTGAACAACACCATGCCGCACTGAACAACACCATGCCGCAATGAACAACACCATCCCGCACTGAACAACACCATGCCGCATTGAACAACACCATGCCGCACTGAACAACACCATCCCGCACTGAACAACACCACCCCGCACTGAACAACACGATCCCGCATTGAACAACACCATCCCGGACTGAACAACACCATGCCGCACTGAACAACACCATTCCGCACTGAACAACACCATGCCGCACTGAACAACACCATGCCGCACTGAACAACACCATGCCGCACTGAACAACACCATGCCGCACTGAACAACACCATCCCGCACTGAACAACACCATGCCGCATTGAACAACACCATGCCGCACTGAACAACACCATCCTGCACTGAACAACACCATCCCGCACTGAACAACACCATGCCGCACTGAACAACATTATGGCGCACTGAACAACATTATGCCGCACTGAACAACACCATGCCGCACTGAACAACACCATGCCGCACTGAACAACACCATGCCGCACTGAACAACATTATGCCGCACTGAACAACATTATGCCGCACTGAACAACACCATGCCGCGCTGAACAACACCATGCCGCACTGAACAACACCATGCCGCACTGAACAACACGACGTCGCACTGAACAACACGACGCCGCACAGAACAACACGACGCCGCACAGAATAACACAATACCGCACAGAACAACACAATACCGCACAAACAGTTTTAGATAATATTACGTCGCAGTCATGTGACGCGGACATGACGTCAATAGGTGGAACTCACGGCAAAATTATAATCCGTGGGCGTGGCTTGCAACAGGAAGTAGGAAAGCGGCAGTTCTGGCAAACAAGACACAGCGGTTAGTAACACGATGACTAACAAGGCAAATATTTTTGTTTTCAGCTTGCAACTTGACCGTCTAGAGCGTACAAGGTAATTACAACTGTTTTTTTTTAGCCCTGAAAAGCGAGGGAGTGTGGCGTTTGGGAGGAATGTCGAACTCGGCGTCTGCTTCCAGCCACAGACGCCAAATTTCGACGATTATTTCGACTGGTCAACGGTTGTAAATTATTGCGTTGACTAAAAACTTTATTTAACTCTACTCTTAACTTTGCCGTTTCAGATATGCGGGTATTACACCGCGGAAATGACGTCAATAGGCTGAACTCTCGCCAAAATTCAAATCTGTGGGCGCAATGGCCTTGAGCGAGACACCGGATACAAACACGACGATTATCAACAGAAATATCTTTATTTTCTGCTTGCAAGTGGACCGTCTAGAGCGTACACGGTAAGTACAACTCATTGTGTTTAAAAAGATTTACGTTTGTGTAGTTTGCGTTGCGTTGTATCTGTGAATGTTGGTTGAGGCTAAATGTTAATGTTTAATTTCATTCCTTTAGGTTCCACGGTGTTTGTTGGCTGTATGTTTTCCACTGCAAGAAGAGGCTCGTATCATTGACCAGCAGGAGCTACAATGGTGAGTACCCCTTTCGTCTTCCATTTATGTTAAACACTTCCTATTTCATGTCTAACAGTACTCGATTTAACAAATAACCATAAATAAATACAGTGTGGGCAGTCACGTTAACATATGTGATTATCCTGCCTAATATGTTTATCACAAATATGTCACTAATCACTAATATGTTTATTTGTTTATCACAACACCTTTGGACCTTCAGCAATCGATTATTTCCCTTCATCTACATAGAGACAGAACGATGGTGTCTTAAACATCTCATTCATTTCACCAAATAACTTCACGCAGGTGGATAACGGCCGTCTCGGTCACGCTATGTTGCGTGATGCAGTTTTGAAGAACCAAATGCATTTATTCAATGAATAAGTCAAGCTAGTTCTATGTTTATGATGTTGTAAGTTACGGTACCGATTGAAGTTGAGTTCGAAGCCAGTGGAAAACAGCGCTGCGTTTGTGCTCTCCAGGTACAAATGTTGTGATCTCTGACTGACGACCGGGCGAGACTCGAGTAAGAGATGTCCAAACGAGCTCCGGCAGGGCGGGCCAAGGCGGAGCGAACGGACGCCCTTCAGGCCGCCAATGACGAGCTGAGAACCAAACTGATGGACGTCCAGTTAGAACTTCAGCAGGAGAAGAACAAGGTGAAAACCTCAACAGACAGACACTGCCTGCCTCCCTGCCTGCCTCCCTGCCTGCCTCCCTGCCTGCCTCCCTCCCTCCCAGTTTTCCCGATGTAGATTAGACATGCGTGTGCCATGACTGTGTCAGCCTACATCAACAAATGCACCGAGGACGTCAGCACCACTAAGAATATCATCACCCGGGGCAACCAACGACCCTGGATGACTGAGGAGGTACGTCAAACGCTACGAGCGCGGAACTCTGCCTTCAAGTCTGGCGACAAGGAGACACTGAGGACAGCGAGAGCCAACTTGAACCGTGCCATCAGGATAGCGAAGCGAGACCGCAGTCGAAAATTTCAGGATCGTTTCCACGACGTCAAAAACATCAGGAGTATGTGGCAAGGCATACGGGCGATTACAGACTACAACTCACCCTCCCCCCCCCCCGGTGGGTGTAGTTGATGCTGACTTTCTAAATGGTCTAAATAACTTCTTTGGGAGGTTCGAGGCACTAAACGGCACTCCAGCAGTTAAAACTGTCCCCCATCAGGAAGAGGAGGTACTCTGCCTTGACTCCGCCGATGTGTTGAAGACCCTGAGGAGAGTCAACCCCTGTAAGGCCCCTGGCCCCGACAACATTCCTGGGCGTGTGTTCAGGGAATGTGCAAGTCATCTGGCTGGGGTCATCACAGACATTTTTAACACCTCGCTGGGCCAAGCCACAGTGCCGGCGTGCTTTAAGACTGCCTCCATCATTCCGGTGCCGAAGAAACCTCAAATCACCTCATTTAATGATTACCGGCCTGTTGCACTGACTCCGGTTATGATGAAGTGCTTCGAAAGGCTGCTTAAAGGTCACATCGTTTCCAGACTCCCCCTATTATTTGACCCGTTCCAGTTTGCCGACCGGCAAAACCGCTCCACTCAGGACGCCATCTCCTCCGTTCTTCACCTGAGCCTGGCTCACCTGGAGGAGAAGAACACCCATGTGCGGAGGCTGTTCCTGGACTTCAGCTCAGCGTTTAACACCATCATCCCACAGCATCTGGTAGGAAAATTGGAACACCTGGGCTTCAACACCCCCCTTCGCAACTGGCTGCTAGACTTCCTCACCAACAGACCTCAGTCAGTCCGGGTCGGACAGAACACCTCTGATGTCATCACCCTCAGCACAGGCTCCCTTCAGGGCTGCGTCCTGAGCCCCCTGCTGTGCACCCTGATGACACACGACTGCGTCCTCAGGTTCACCACCAATCACATCGTGAAGTCAGCAGACGACACAACGGTGGTGGGGCTCATCAGAGACAACAACGACCTGGACTACAGAGAGGAGGTGGAGCAGCTGGTGGGCTGGTGCAGAGAAAACAGCCTGATCCTGAATGAGGAGAAGATGAAGGAAATCATCGTCGACTTCAGGAAAAAACAGCCTCACCACGCTCCACTGATCATCAACAGCTCAGCTGTGGAGGTGGTCAGCACCACCAAATTCCTGGGGGTCCACATCACAGAAGACCTCACCTGGACTATGAACACTACGGCACTGGTCAAGAGGGCACAGAAGCGCTTGTACTTCCTGCGGAGGATGAGGAGAGCCCACCTGCCCCCACCCATCATGAGGACGTTCTACAGGAGCACCATAGAGAGCATTCTGACAAGCTGTCTCTCTGTGTGGTGTGGAGGCTGCACCGCCTCCGATTGGAAGAACGTGAGGAGAGTGGTGAGGACAGCAGAGAGGATCATAGGGGCTCCTCTTCCCTCCATTCAGGACATTTCATCTCAGCGCTGCATGTCCCGTGCCCGTAACATCATCAATGACCCATCACACCCCCACCATGGACTGTTCTCCCTGCTGCCCTCTGGGAAGAGGTTTGCAGCATCCGCTGCAGGTCCACCAGGTTCTGCAACAGCTTTTTCCCTGCTGTCATCAGACTGTTGAACACTAGAACTGTTGAGCTCTAAACTGAACTCTGCATCACACATTCACAGAACTGTACTTTATGACACTACGGACCTCTATCTTGCACTATCTCGCACTACCAACTTTACTGAACTTGTATAAACCCTTTAAATAGAAGTTTAATACATGGTTTAGCATTCCTCTGCACACTCTTGAATACTGTTTTGCCTACTTGCACTATTGCATAATTATCACTGCTGCACTTTATACTTATTTTTAATATATATATATATATATATATATAGTATATATGTATATATATATATTTTCATAGGGTATGTTACTTCTATTCAACTGCAATATCACTACTTTGTTGTAAGACGTATGCAACGGAATTTCGTTTTGTATGCACCATGTGCAGACAAGATGACAATAAAGTTTGTCTAAGTCTAAGTCATGTCAGGTCAGCTGTCTGGAGAGAGAGAGAAGTCAGGACCTGCGGGCGGAGCACCACCGTGCCACCGCCGCCATGACGGAACTCAAAAGCAAACTCCATGAGGAGAAGCAGAAAGAGTTAGCCATTACCAGGGAGACATTACTGCGGCAGCATGAAATGGAGCTGATGAGAGTGATCAAAATCAAAGATGGAGAGATCCAGCGACTGAATGCCTTGGTCCTCAGCCTGAGGGACGGCTCCATGGACAAGGTGATCCGCTCTATCCGTGTCTGACTATCCGCACGCCACGTCGGGCTTCGATGCGGCCGCTACCGTATTGTGTAGCTTGTCCCCAGTAAGCGTCGCGGCGCTCCGTTGCGGTCTCAACGGCCCGGTGTGGCGCAATGTCTGCTCAGGTGAGGAGGGGGGGCGCTTTGCTGGCGGAGGTGGAGGAGACGCAGCGGTGTCGGGAGACCGAGCGGTGTCGCCTCCACCAGGAGCGCGGAAGAAGCCCTGGCAGCGGCCCAGCAGGCCTGGCAGTCCCGAGCGGCCGAGCTCCGATCGGCTCATCACCAGCATCGGGAGGAGCTGAGCCGAACCAAGAGAGACTGCGAGAGGGAGATCCGCCGACTGGTAGGACTGATCAGATGCGCGGTGCGTGGCTATGTTCCCAATTTCGTTGTATACCTGCAGTGCAATGACACCTAAGTCATTCTATTCTATTCTATTTCACAAGAAGAAAATGTCCGGTTGCTCGCTTCGCTTTTGTCACAGCAAAGGTGTTCTAGTCGATTCAAGAAAAAAATTGGCCGGTTGCTCTCTTTGTTTTTGTCACAATTCTGGCAAATGAGTTTGCCCGCCTGCCTGAGCGCTCCCCGTTTGTACATCCAGACGGATGAGATCAAGCTGAAAGACAGAGCGGTTAGTGTTTTGGATGAAGCCCTGGGGCCGGCCACGTCCACCGCCTTCAGCTGCAGACTCAGGCTGCCGAGCAGCAGATCGCTGCCCTGAGGGATTCCCAAAGGGCGGGCCTAAACTACCCTGGAAGTGGGGTCAACGCCGCTACTAGCAATCCTCTTCATTGCGTAAGCCACCTCATCACACACTTGCAGTACGCATGACTTAGTTCGTTGCTGGAGGAAGGTAGCACAAAAACAGTTTTGAACTTTGAACGAGTGCTTGTGTGTGTGTGTTGCGGGGCGTTTTCAGTCTCAGGAGGATCGGGACACGCGACGGTTTCATCTGAAAATCGCTGAGCTCAGCGCAGTCATCAGGAAACTGGAGGATCGAAACGCCCTGCTTTCTGAAGAGCGCAATGAACTGGTAATTTATTGACGGCACGCTTGAAGGTTTGCGCTACGTTTGATGCGCGCCATCCAGCGAGGCACCCATTGCGCTTGCTTATTAGTTGAGCGGCGCGGCGAGTCGGTTGCCTGGTAGATGTCTTTTATTGGGAGCCAAAGCCACGATTCCGTTCAAACCGATGCAAAAGGAATGGATACGTTCTGGCCCGCGTGTTGTGCGTCTTTCACATCCCGCACTTCATGCTTGCAGCTAAAGCGACTGAGAGAAACAGAAAGCCAGTTTCTGCCACTCCTGTACAAAAACAAACGCCTGAGCAGGAAGAATGAAGAACTCTCGCTGGTGCTGTGTCGCCTTGAAAACAAAGTGCGCTTTGTCACCCAGGAGAACGAGGAGATGGCAAGCTTGGTAAGTCGACGCGGACAACGGCGGCGTGCCAACAGAGTCCACTGCATTTGTGTTCCACAGAGAAGGCCTAGTTCGCTCAATGACCTGGACCGCGGTTGCGGCCAGCAGGACGGTGAAATGGAGTTCCTTCAAGTTGTGGAGCAGCGGCACATCATCGACGACTTGTCCAAGGTCTTCAGGCAGGCGACTCGGTGCACGTACGGCAGCGCCGCGCTCGCTCGCTGTCGCCAGGAAACCTTTTCCGTCCAAAGCTTGGCCGGCGGCCGCCATCCAAAAAATTGGCCCCTTAAATTCCGACCTTTCAAGCAGGAGCATTGTGCGCACGCGTTTGAACACGCTTTAGACTTGTTTTGCCGTTTTCAGCAGCTCAAAGCTCCCGTTTTGTCAGCGCCTTTGCCACTCGCTGTGCGCTGAAAACGACGGACTTGCCCGGCTGCTCAGCCCGTCAACCATGAGCCGCGAGCGCGACGTCATTGTCCGTAGGCAGCTAGTGGCAAAATGCACCCTGTTAGAGTTGCGCTCGCTCCAACTTATTTTGCAAGAACCACACGGGAGACAAGTAAGTTCTTTTGGACACCTGCAGGTGGAGAGTCCATCCGTTGTACGAATGAAGTCTGACTCTCGGCTCCTGCACGAGCATTTTAATTAAGAGAAACAGGGTGGGTGTAAGAGTGGATTGAATAGAGGAAGCCCTTGACCTCTAGTCAAAACATAGCAAGGGGTGTTTTACGACTTTGTGTAGGAAGGGATAAGCGATAGGGATAAATAAGGGATAAATAATATTATTTATTACAGGTCGCAGTCAAAGTCAAAGCAACACAATGATACGATAAAGATAATCTGGAAAACCCTGACACACCCTGTAGTTGTCACTTTTGGAAAAGACGAGCGTCCCTCCAATCATCGCCGGTGACGTGTTTTTCAGGCTCTGGAGACAGGAGCTCATGTCAGAAATGTCATTGTGAGTCGCGTTTGTTTCTGCGCCGGAGCCGTTCGTTCCCTTTGCATCCAAAGAATCTCAAAGGCGGATTATTTGTGTCGACAGGAGAGAGATTTGCTGCTACGATACCGACGTCGAGAATCTCTGAGGAGGAACAAAGCGTGAGGTCCTGCAAGGTGAGTCTGTTTGTTTGCGGCTGCTTGGTGTTGCGCAAGATGAAATGGCCTTTTTCTCGCTATCGTTCCTCTCGTCGATTCATCGTGAGGTGTCGCTTCAGTTTGTTCAGAGAGATGTTTGCTTCCGCGCCCGCAGGTCATCGAAACATTTTACGGCTACGACGAAGACGTGTTGGTGGACTCGGACGGATCGTCCTTGTCTTTTCACACCGACAGAACCCCCGACACGGAACCCGAAGAGGTAGCCCGCCATTTCTGCCAGCGTATTGGCACCAAACATTCCTCTTCAGCCTGGAATCGGACTCGTCTTTGCGTCGCGGGTGCTTTGTCGCCGGTCTGACTGATTCTGGTACTAGTGCTGTGTTGCATTGGTGTGTGCATGAAGAGGCGGAGCTTCGCTACCGCCAGCTGACGCAAGAATATCAAGCGCTGCAACGAGCCTACGCTCTGCTAGCCCAGACCAGCGAAGGGGACTACGACGCCGAGAAGGAGATCAAGGTGGCGCCCCTTCCCGCAACCCCCGGCCGGGTCGCAGCCTCCCCGTTCTCACCCAGCCTCGGGTGTTCTCTGGTCTGAAAGGAGGAGGAGGAGCCTCCCTCCTCCTCCTTTCAGACCAGAGAAAAGCTGATGGTAGAAATGGGTCACTATCAAAGCAGAGTAGCAGATCTGGAGTCAGCGCTGAAGCAACAAGGACAGGTAAGCTCATCAATGAGCACACCTTTTTCTCAGACAAAATAGCTACATTCTTCAGTCACTCATCCGTCTGGCATTACTGGACCAACCCCCCCCCCCCCCCCCCCCCCCGAACGTGGCTGGGAAAATGCGGAGAAAAGCAAATGTCATTTTCCAGTCAACCAAAGAATTTGTGGATGAAAATGACACAACATTCCAAAGCTGTCCACGCGTTTGTCTCTTCTAGAATGTCAAGTGGGTGGAGGAGAAGCAGCTGCTGCGTCAGAGCAATCAGCAGTTGGCCGAAAAGGTGACGGAAAGAAAGGCGCTGGGCGGAGTCGCTTGGCGTCACACCTGTCGGGAAGCCCCGCAGATGAGGTCTGACTGTCTTTTCAGGTCAGGCGGATGGAGGCGGAAGAAGCGCGTCTGAAAGAGCACATCCAGGATATCCGAGACCAAAACGAACTGCTTGAGTTCCGCATCCTGGAGCTGGAGGTGGGAAGACTCGCACAAGCGTGTTGAGGCCAGAGATGTGACGGACGGACGGACGGACGGACGGACGGATGCATGCCTCTGCCTTTCAGGAGAGGGAGTGGCGCTCCCCCGTCTTGAAGTTTCTGCAAGTCCGTTTCCCAGACGGCCTCAGCCCTTTGCAGATCTACTGCGAGGCCGAGGGCGTGAGCGTACGTAAGGCGTCCCTCGCAACCCTAACCTTAACCCGAGGTCCCAGAACACCTTACATTGCTCCTTGCGCCTTTCCCCCGGACATCGTCATCAGTGATCTGATGAAGAAGCTGGACATCCTGGGCTATAACGCCGTAAGTGTATGTCGAACTCCTTATGTTCGCACTCCACGAGACTCGGCGGCTCAAATGTGACTTTTGGAAGGCTTTGCGCTGAAAGAAGCTTGTTGACGCTGTGCCTTTGGGCTCTTGCAGAATCTCACCAACGAGGAGCAGGTGGTCGTGATTCACGCCAGGACCCTTCTCACCCTAGCCGAGAAGGTAACGCGCACGTCCACGCACGCTCTCGCATTCTGCTTATGTGACAGCAGCCTTTCCTCAGTGGTTAGAATACATCAAAGTGACCAAGTCAGCACTTCAACAGAAGATGTTGGACATTGAAAGTGAGAAGGTAGACAGACACGCGACATCAGCCAAGGGGAACTCCGGCAATGTGCCCCAACAATTCTGACCTTGAGCTGTGCTAGGATATGTTCTGCAAGCAGAAGGGCTACCTGGATGAAGAGTTGGACTTCAGGAAGTGTTCCATGGACCAGGCTCATAAGGTAAGCCGCCCTCAAATCTCCCGCCGGACCACTGATGGACGAGGATTGCGGCCCAGAGGATCCTGGAGCTGGAGGCCATGTTGTACGAGGCGCTACCGCAGCGGGACTGCCCCGCCACGGACGGCGAAAAAGCCAGCCACGCTGGCGTGAATGACGTGCTGACGGCGGATCAGAGAGAAGAGCTTAGGAGCGCCGTGGACCAATGGAAGCGAGCCCTGATGTGCGAGTTGAGGGAGCGCGACGCTTGCATCCTCCAAGAGAGAATGGATCTGCTGCACAGCGCGCAACAGGTAAGGGCCCAAAGCCAGCCCGGCACTTACTTGCACGCTTACTGGCTTTTGAATGCCACTTTCCATTTGTCCGTCCTAGAGGAACAAAGAGCTGAAAGAATTCATCGAAGCTCAGAAGAGACAAATCAAACAATTGGAGGAGAAGTTTCTGTTTCTCTTTCTATTCTTCTCCTTGGCCTTCATTCTGTGGCCCTAACACCAGCTGGTGAGTGAGCTCCAGCGGCACCGCACTCGACACCTCCGATACACTGCCAGCCGGTCTCAGACGTTGGCAGACGCTCCGATGCCAACGTATACCCCCCGCCACGGTGACAGAGGCACCGCGTCACACCGGCGCTCATCCAATCAGAAGGCAGGAAAAGCAAATTCACATGCAGGGCACTTTTGAACCAGAAGAGAGCGCCACAAAAAACGGTTGTTGCCCCAAACGCGCACTAAAAAGGGTCAGAATAACAAGAGTCCCACTGGCCAGCCGGGGCCACCCGTCCAGCTGTTTCTTCAGGGGGGAAAAAAATTGGAGTCACCGGTGAGTACATTTTGCATTTAGCTCTGCTTTTCTGCTTCTGTCTTCAAGTGTGTGGCATCCTGCGATCAAAGATTCAGCCAACCCCAAAGCGGTTGACCTCAACGTCCCACCACCATGCCTACCAGAGCAGGTGACGTGATGCTTTGGACATCCTTCCGTCTCAGATGCCCAAAAGTACTCTTTGCCACATCTGCGGCAATACGGTGTCTTTTCAAAGGTGCAAATAAATCCAGCGTGGGCGGAACACGCACGTCTTCGGTTTTTCCCGCTTTGTTTGTGTGACAGCTGTTGTGAAAATTTTATACAAATAAAGTTGTATAGTACAGGTTTGGCCAAGCCGCAACTCCCGAACCGCATGCGGCTCTTTTATGTTCATATCAACATTTGTGTGTGTGTGTGTGTGTGTGTGTGTGGGGGGGGGGGTTGTGCGTGTTGGCTTCACTTGAGTTCAATTTGGTATTTTGGTCAAAAGCGCATGTGGTGAAATTCCACAAAGTAGGATGGGCAAACACATTTCTTTAAACTATGAGTGTCAATTGGGCTCTCGAAATGGCAGGGAAAAGATGCACAGCAAAACGAAAATACGTAGATGAACACAGGACGTTTTAATCAGAGTGGGAAAGTTTCTATTTTTTGTTGAACGTGATGGCAAACCATTCTGCCTGATATGTCAGACCTCAGCGCATTTCAAAGATTCAAATCTTCAGCGCCATGCACTTCAGCTCACTCCATGCTAACATTGATCAGGCGTCGAACCCGCATCATCATGCTTAAGAGGTGGCCATGCTAACCAGTGCGCCATTATGTCAACGCATAATAACTAAGTCTACTGGTCAAAACAGCGGTTACTATATGACGTCGCTACGTCGTGGTCACGTGACGCAGACAAGACGTCAATGGACGTGGGCAGAGTTAACTTGTTTAAAAGGGAGTAGGCAGAAGAAATATTTAATTTATTTAAATCTATTTTGAGTGCACACCATTATGCCAATGCATAACAACTGTAAATCTACTAAACAAAACAGCGGTTGCTATATGACATCTGCCACGTCGTGGTCACGTGACATACGTGACGTCGATGGGCGTAACTTTCGCCGGAATTCAAATCCGCGGGGAGAGTTAACTTGTTTAAAAGAGAGTGGGCAGAAGAATTATTTAATTTATTTAAATCTATTTGGTGTGTGCGCCATTATGTCAATGCATAACAACTGTAAGTCTACTAAACAAAACAGCGGTTGCTATATGAGTCTGCCACGTCGTGGTCACGTGACGCGGACGTGACGTCGACGCCTACTTTACATCCCACCGATCACAGGACCCCCTCGGCTGCATAACCGTGCCCCCTTCCCAACCAATCGGATTTGCTATACGCGAAAACGACGCCAATGGAAAGAGCTTCCGCCCAAATTTAAATCCGTGGGCGTGGCTCGCAGCAGGAAGTAGGAAAATGGCGGCGATGTTGACAAAGACACAGCGGATGGTAACATACGACTAACAAGAGAAATAGTTTTATTTTCTGCTTGCAACTGGACCGTCCAGAGCGTACACGGTAAGTACAACTCATCGTTTTTAAAAAGAAGTACTTTTGTTGCCCTGAAAAGCGAGTGAGCGTGGCGTTTGTGGGGGACGTCGAATTTCGACGATTCTTTCTGGTCAACGGTTGTAAATGATTGTGTTGATTAAAAAAGAAAACTTGATGTAACTCTACTTTTAACTGCCGTTTCAGATAGATTTGGAATTGCATCACATCCAATTTTGCCTAGAGCGTACACGGTAAGTAACACTCGTTGTGTTTAAGGAGATTTACGTTTGTAATAGCAGAAGTGTAGCCGCGTTGCGTTGTACGTGTGAATGTTGGTCCGGGCGAAATGTTAATGTTTAATTTCATTCCTTTAGGTTCCACGGTGTTTGTTGGCTGCAAGTTTTCCACTGCAAGAAGAGGCTCATATCATTGACCAGGAGCGAGCTACAATGGTGAGTAGCCATAACATTTATGTTAAACACTTCCTATTTCATGTCTAACAGTACTTGATTTAACAAATAACCATAAATAAATACAGTGTGGGCACTGAAGTTAACATATGTGATTATACTGCCTAATCTGTCACCGAGTAGATTGTTGCAAAGTAATATAAGATCCAAAGTTGTAATTCAGAATAGTTTTCAAAAGAAGGCCATTAGAATTATATACAAGTCTGATTACCCTGAACAAGCTATTAATTAAATCACAAATTCTTCAATTCAAAGATTTGGTAGATTATCAGACAAATAATGTCTAACAGTAATTGATTTAACACATCACGATAAGTAGATTGAGTGTGGGCACTCTCAAGTTAACATATGTGATTATACTGCCTAATCTGTTACAGAGTATGTTGTTGCCAAGTAATGTAGAATAGATCCAAAGTAGTAATCCAGAATAGTTTTGAAGAGGCCATTAGAATGATAAACAAATCTGATTACCTTGAACATAATAACAAGCTAAGTGTTTAATATGTCCTATGAAGTCAAAATTGGGCACCATCATGTGGTGAAATTTGGAATTGCATCACATCCAATTTTGCCTGGGAACAAACAGATTACATAAATCTTAGTTTTGAATAAGCCACTCCTTCTCAAACAAGTAAACTCTGCCCATTTTGCGCAGTAGATGTTCTGTTAATATCTAGTATTTATACAAAGTCATAATTTAAATTGCTTTCAACCTTCATTCATCGGTTCAACCAACATTACTCGCTCTTATTACCAACTTGTATTGATTTAACTAAGCGTTTAATACTTCCTATCAGGTCTCAAATCGAGATTTGGCAAAATACAATTTCAGCAAATCCAATTTTGCCAGGGAACAAAAATAGATTAAATAAACTAAATAAGTCCTCTTCCCATTAAATAAATCAGAAAAGTCTGTCTTGTAACCAGTCCTCTTCAAACAAGTAAAGTCTGCCCATTTTGTGCCGTAGATTTTGTGTCTATGCCTAGTATTTAAACAAAATCATAATTTAAACGACTTCTTTCCTTCATTCACTTTGGAAATTTGGAATTGCAGCAAATCGAATTTTGGCAGGGAACAAAAATAGATCAATTAAACTAAATAAGTCTTCTTCCCATTAAATAAATTAAAAAAGTCTGTCTTGTAACCAGTCCTTTTCAAACAAGTAAAGTCTGCCCATTTTGTGCCGTCGATTTTGTGTTAATGCCTAGTATTTATACAAAATCATAATTTAAAGGACTTCATTCCTTCATTCACTTTGGAAATTTGGAATTGCAGCACATCAAATTTTGCCTGGGAAGAAAAGTAGATTAAATAAATTTAATAAGTCTTACTACTTCCCATTAAATAAATTAAATACGTCTTACTTGTTCCCACTCCTTTTCAAAACAGTAGTTTAAAACGAGGGCCCTTCACTCAATCTTTAACCTCAACCCCGCACGTTGTGTTGTATCTGTGAATGTTGGTTGTGGCCAAATGATAGTTTTCTTTCATTCGTTTAGGTTCCAAGAAAACTTGATGTAACTCTACTTTTAACTGCCGTTTCAGATAAGCGGGTATTACGTCGCAGTCAAATGCCGCGGATATGACGTAATTGCCCGAACCTCCGCCAAAATTCAAATCTGTTGGCGCGATGGCCGTGAGCCACTGAGCAGCGACGATTATCAACAGAAATATCTTTATTTTCTGCTTGCAACTGGACCGTCTAGAGCGTACACGGTAAGTAACACTCATTGTGTTTAAGGAGATTTACGTTTGTAATAGCAGAAGTGTAGCCGCGTTGCGTTGTACGTGTGAAAATTGGTCGAGGCGAAATGTTAATGTTTAATTTCATTCCTTTAGGTTCCACGGTGTTTGTTGGCTGCAAGTTTTCCACTGCAAGAAGAGGCTCGTATCATTGATCAGGAGCGAGCTACAATGGTGAGTAGCCATAACATTTATGTTAAACACTTCCTATTTCATGTCTAACAGTACTTGATTTAACAAATAACCATAAATAAATACAGTGTGGGCACTGAAGTTAACATATGTGATTATACTGCCTAATCTGTCACGGAGTAGATTGTTGCAAAGTAATATAAGATCCAAAGTTGTAATTCAGAATAGTTTTCAAAAGAAGGCCATTAGAATTATATACAAGTCTGATTACCCTGAACAAGCTATTAATTAAATCACAAATTCTTCAATTCAAAGATTTGGTAGATTATCAGACAAATAATGTCTAACAGTAATTGATTTAACACATCACGATAAGTAGATTGAGTGTGGGCACTCTCAAGTTAACATATGTGATTATACTGCCTAATCTGTTACAGAGTATGTTGTTGCCAAGTAATGTAGAATAGATCCAAAGTAGTAATCCAGAATAGTTTTGAAGAGGCCATTAGAATGATAAACAAATCTGATTACCTTGAACATAATAACAAGCTAAGTGTTTAATATGTCCTATGAAGTCAAAATTGGGCACCATCATGTGGTGAAATTTGGAATTGCATCACATCCAATTTTGCCTGGGAACAAACAGATTACATAAATCTTAGTTTTGAATAAGCCACTCCTTCTCAAACAAGTAAACTCTGCCCATTTTGCGCACTAGATGTTCTGTTAATATCTAGTATTTATACAAAGTCATAATTTAAATTGCTTTCAACCTTCATTCATCGGTTCAACCAACATTACTCGCTCTTATTACCAACTTGTATTGATTTAACTAAGCGTTTAATACTTCCTATCAGGTCTCAAATCGAGATTTGGCAAAATACAATTTCAGCAAATCCAATTTTGCCAGGGAACAAAAATAGATTAAATAAACTAAATAAGTCCTCTTCCCATTAAATAAATCAGAAAAGTCTGTCTTGTAACCAGTCCTCTTCAAACAAGTAAAGTCTGCCCATTTTGTGCCGTAGATTTTGTGTCTATGCCTAGTATTTAAACAAAACCATAATTTAAACGACTTCTTTCCTTCATTCACTTTGGAAATTTGGAATTGCAGCAAATCGAATTTTGGCAGGGAACAAAAATAGATCAATTAAACTAAATAAGTCTTCTTCCCATTAAATAAATTAAAAAAGTCTGTCTTGTAACCAGTCCTTTTCAAACAAGTAAAGTCTGCCCATTTTGTGCCGTCGATTTTGTGTTAATGCCTAGTATTTATACAAAATCATAATTTAAAGGACTTCATTCCTTCATTCACTGTGGAAATTTGGAATTGCAGCACATCAAATTTTGCCTGGGAAGAAAAGTAGATTAAATAAATTTAATAAGTCTTACTACTTCCCATTAAATAAATTAAATACGTCTTACTTGTTCCCACTCCTTTTCAAAACAGTAGTTTAAAACGAGGGCCCTTCACTCAATCTTTAACCCCAACCCCGCACGTTGTGTTGTATCTGTGAATGTTGGTTGTGGCCAAATGATAGTTTTCTTTCATTCGTTTAGGTTCCAAGAAAACTTGATGTAACTCTACTTTTAACTGCCGTTTCAGATAAGCGGGTATTACGTCGCAGTCATGTGCCGTGGATATGACGTAATTGCCCGAACCTCCGCCAAAATTCAAATCTGTTGGCGCGATGGCCGTGAGCCACTGAGCAGCGACAATTATCAACAGAAATATCTTTATTTTCTGCTTGCAACTGGACCGTCTAGAGCGTACACGGTAAGTAACACTCATTGTGTTTAAGGAGATTTACGTTTGTAATAGCAGAAGTGTAGCCGCGTTGCGTTGTACGTGTGAAAATTGGTCGAGGCGAAATGTTAATGTTTAATTTCATTCCTTTAGGTTCCACGGTGTTTGTTGGCTGCAAGTTTTCCACTGCAAGAAGAGGCTCGTATCATTGACCAGGAGCGAGCTACAATGGTGAGTAGCCATAACATTTATGTTAAACACTTCCTATTTCATGTCTAACAGTACTTGATTTAACAAATAACCATAAATAAATACAGTGTGGGCACTGAAGTTAACATATGTGATTATACTGCCTAATCTGTCACGGAGTAGATTGTTGCAAAGTAATATAAGATCCAAAGTTGTAATTCAGAATAGTTTTCAAAAGAAGGCCATTAGAATTATATACAAGTCTGATTACCCTTAACATAACAACAAGCTATTAATTAAATCACAAATTCTTCAATTCAAAGATTTGGTAGATTATCAGACAAATAATGTCTAACAGTAATTGATTTAACACATCACGATAAGTAGATTGAGTGTGGGCACTCTCAAGTTAACAGATATGATTATACTGCCTAATCTGTTACAGAGTATGTTGTTGCCAAGTAATGTAGAATAGATCCAAAGTAGTAATCCAGAATAGTTTTGAAGAGGCCATTAGAATAATAAACAAATCTGATTACCTTGAACATAATAACAAGCTAAGTGTTTAATATGTCCTATGAAGTCAAAATTGGGCACCATCATGTGGTGAAATTTGGAATTGCATCACATCCAATTTTGCCTGGGAACAAACAGATTAAATAAATCTTAGTTTTGAACAAGCCACTCCTTCTCAAACAAGTAAACTCTGCCCATTTCGCGCAGTAGATGTTCTGTTAATATCTAGTATTTATACAAAGTCATAATTTAAATTGCTTTCAACCTTCATTCATCGGTTCAACCAACATTACTCGCTCTTATTACCAACTTGTATTGATTTAACTAAGCGTTTAATACTTCCTATCAGGTCTCAAGGCAAGATTTGGCAAAATACAATTTCAGCAAATCCAATTTTGCCAGGGAACAAAAATAGATTAAATAAACTAAATAAGTCTTCTTCCCATTAAATAAATCAGAAAAGTCTGTCTTGTAACCAGTCCTCTTCAAACAAGTAAAGTCTGCCCATTTTGTGCCGTAGATTTTGTGTCTATGCCTAGTATTTAAACAAAATCATAATTTAAACGACTTCTTTCCTTCATTCACTTTGGAAATTTGGAATTGCAGCAAATCGAATTTTGCCAGGGAACAAAAATAGATCAATTAAACTAAATAAGTCTTCTTCCCATTAAATAAATTAAAAAAGTCTGTCTTGTAACCAGTCCTTTTCAAACAAGTAAAGTCTGCCCATTTTGTGCCGTCGATTTTGTGTTAATGCCTAGTATTTATACAAAATCATAATTTAAAGGACTTCATTCCTTCATTCACTTTGGAAATTTGGAATTGCAGCACATCAAATTTTGCCTGGGAAGAAAAGTAGATTAAATAAATTTAATAAGTCTTACTACTTCCCATTAAATAAATTAAATACGTCTTACTTGTTCCCACTCCTTTACAAAAAAGTAGTTTAAAACGAGGTCCCTTCACTCAACCTTTAACCCTATTTATTCACCTTCTAGGCTAAGTGTTAAAGGCTAAGTGTTAAAGGCTAAGTGTTAAAGGCTAAGTGTTAGAGGCTAAGTGCCAGAGGCTAGGCGCCAGAGGCGAGTTTTTGTGGGCTGAAGTTTTAGTGGGGTTAGTGTGAATACAATCCAAAAGAATACAACAGAATACAATACAATAGAATATAATACATAGATTAAATTCAATAGCTCTTACTACTTCCCATTAAATAAATTAAATACGTCTTACTTGTTCCCAATCCTTTTCAAAAAAGTAGTTTAAAACGAGGGCCCTTCACTCAACCTTTAACCTCAACCCCGCACGTCACATTGTGTTGTATCTGTGAATGTTGGTTGTGGCCAAATGATAGTTTTCTTTCATTCGTTTAGGTTCCACGGTGTTTGTTGGCTATGTTTTCCACTGTCAGAAGGATGAAAATACAAAGTACAACGCTTGGACGTGGGCGAAGACGTCACCGGTGAGTCCTTCCTTCCTATTTATTTACCTTCTAGATGCTAGAGGCTAAGTGTTAGAGGCTAAGTGTTAGAGGCTAAGTGTTAAACACAATACGAACAACACAACGATACTGCACTGAACAACACGATACCGCACTGAGAAACACGATACCGCACTGAACAACACGATACCGCACTGAACAACACCATGCCGCACTGAACACCATGCCGCACTGAACAACACCATCCCGCACTGAACAACACCATGCCGCACTAAACAACACCATGCCGCACTGAACAACACCATGCCTCACTGAACGACACCATGCCGCACTGAAAGACACCATGCCGCACTGAACGACACCATGCCGCACTGAAAGACACCATCCCGCACTGAACACCATGCCGCACTGAACAACACCATCCTGCACTGAACAACACCATCCCGCACTGAACAACACCATGCCGCACTGAACAACATTATGCCGCACTGAACATTATGCCGCACTGAACAACACCATGCCGCACTGAACAACACCATGCCGCACTGAACAACATTATGCCGCACTGAACAACACCATGCCGCACTGAACAACACCATGCCGCACTGAACAACACCATGCCGCACTGAACAACATTATGCCGCACTGAACAACACCATGCCGCACTGAACAACACCATCCTGCACTGAACAACACCATTCCGCATTGAACACCATGCCGCACTGAACAACACCATCCCGCACTGAACAACACCATCCCGCACTGAACAACACCATGCCGCACTGAACAACATTATGCCGCACTGAACAACATTACGCCGCACTGAACAACACCATGCCGCACTGAACAACACCATGCCGCACTGAACAACACCATGCCGCACTGAACAACATTATAACGCACTGAACAACACCATCCCGCACTGAACAACACCATGCCGCACTAAACAACATTATGCCGCACTGAACAACATTATGCCGAAATGAACAACACCATGCCGCACTGAACAACACCATGCCGCACTGAACAACACCATCCTGCACTGAACAACACCATCCCGCACTGAACAACACCATGCCGCACTGAACAACACCATGCCGCACTGAACAACACCATGCCGCAATGAACAACACCATCCCGCACTGAACAACATTATGCCGCACTGAACAACATTATGCCGCACTGAACAACATTATGCCGCACTGAACAACATTATGCCGCACTGAACAACATTATGCCGCACTGAACAACACCATGCCGCACTGAACAACACCATGCCGCACTGAACAACACCATGCCGCACTGAACAACACCATGCCGCACTGAACAACACGATCCCGCATTGAACAACACCATGCCGCACTGAACAACACCATCCTGCACTGAACAACACCATCCCGCAATGAACAACACCATGCCGCACTGAACAACACCATCCCGCAATGAACAACATTATGCCGCACTGAACAACACCATGCCGCACTGAACAACACCATGCCGCACTGAACAACACCATGCCGCAATGAACAACACCATCCCGCACTGAACAACACCATGCCGCACTGAGCAACACCATGCCGCACTGAACAACACCATCCCGCACTGAACAACACCATGCCGCACTGAACAACACCATTCCGCACTGAACAACACCATGCCGCACTGAACAACATTACGCTGCACTGAACAACACCATGCCGCACTGAACAACATTATAACGCACTGAACAACACCATCCCGCACTGAACAACACCATGCCGCACTAAACAACATTATGCCGCACTGAACAACACCATGCCGCACTGAACAACACCATCCTGCACTGAACAACACCATTCCGCATTGAACACCATGCCGCACTGAACAACACCATCCCGCACTGAACAACACCATCCCGCACTGAACAACACCATGCCGCACTGAACAACATTATGCCGCACTGAACAACACCATGCCGCACTGAACAACACCATGCCGCACTGAACAACACCATGCCGCACTGAACAACATTATAACGCACTGAACAACACCATCCCGCACTGAACAACACCATGCCGCACTAAACAACATTATGCCGCACTGAACAACATTATGCCGAAATGAACAACACCATGCCGCACTGAACAACACCATGCCGCACTGAACAACACCATCCTGCACTGAACAACACCATCCCGCACTGAACAACACCATGCCGCACTGAACAACACCATGCCGCACTGAACAACACCATGCCGCAATGAACAACACCATCCCGCACTGAACAACATTATGCCGCACTGAACAACATTATGCCGCACTGAACAACATTATGCCGCACTGAACAACATTATGCCGCACTGAACAACATTATGCCGCACTGAACAACACCATGCCGCACTGAACAACACCATGCCGCACTGAACAACACCATGCCGCACTGAACAACACCATGCCGCACTGAACAACACGATCCCGCATTGAACAACACCATGCCGCACTGAACAACACCATCCTGCACTGAACAACACCATCCCGCACTGAACAACACCATGCCGCACTGAACAACATTATGGCGCACTGAACAACATTATGCCGCACTGAACAACACCATGCCGCACTGAACAACACCATGCCGCACTGAACAACACCATGCCGCAATGAACAACACCATCCCGCACTGAACAACACCATGCCGCACTGAGCAACACCATGCCGCACTGAACAACACCATGCCGCACTGAACAACACCATGCCGCACTGAACAACACCATGCCGCACTGAACAACATTACGCTGCACTGAACAACACCATGCCGCACTGAACAACACCATGCCGCACTGAACAACACCATGCCGCATTGAACAACACCATGCCGCATTGAACAACACCATGCCGCACTGAACAACACCATCCTGCACTGAACAACACCATGCCGCATTGAACAACACCATGCCGCACTGAACAACACCATCCTGCACTGAACAACACCATCCCGCACTGAACAACACCATCCCGCATTGAACAACACCATCCTGCACTGAACAACACCATGCCGCACTGAACAACACCATGCCGCACTGAACAACACCATTCCGCACTGAACAACACCATGCCGCACTGAACAACACCATCCTGCACTGAACAACACCATCCCGCACTGAACAACACCATGCCGCATTGAACAACACCATCCTGCACTGAACAACACCATCCTGCACTGAACAACACCATGCCGCACTGAACAACACCATGCCGCACTGAACAACACCATGCCGCACTGAACAACACCATGCCGCACTGAACAACATTATGCCGCACTGAACAACATTATGTCGCACTGAACAACACCATGCCGCACTGAACAACACCATGCCGCACTGAACAACATTATGCCGCACTGAAAAACACCATGCCGCACTGAACAACACCATCCCGCACTGAACAACACCAAGCCGCATTGAACAACACCATGCCGCACTGAACAACACCATGCTGCACTGAACAACATTATGCTGCACTGAACAACACGATCCTGCATTGAACAACACCATGCCGCACTGAACAACACCATCCTGCACTGAACAACACCATCCTGCACTGAACAACACCACCCCGCACTGAACAACACGATCCCGCATTGAACAACACCATCCCGCACTGAACAACACCATGCCGCACTGAACAACACCATGCCGCACTGAACAACACCATGCCGCACTGAACAACACCATGCCGCACTGAACAACACCATGCCGCACTGAACAACACCATGCCGCACTGAACAACATTATGCTGCACTGAACAACACCATGCCGCACTGAACAACACCATCCCGCACTGAACAACACCATGCCGCATTGAACAACACCATGCCGCACTGAACAACACCATCCTGCACTGAACAACACCATCCCGCACTAAACAACACCATGCCGCACTGAACAACATTATGGCGCACTGGACAACATTATGCCGCACTGAACAACACCATGCCGCACTGAACAACACCATGCCGCACTGAACAACACCATGCCGCACTGAACAACACCATGCCGCACTGAACAACATTATGCCGCACTGAACAACACCATGCCGCACTGAACAACACCATGCCGCACTGAACAACACGATCCCGCATTGAACAACACCATCCTGCACTGAACAACACCATGCCGCACTGAACAACACCATGCCGCACTGAACAACACCATTCCGCACTGAACAACACCATGCCGCACTGAACAACACCATCCTGCACTGAACAACACCATCCCGCACTGAACAACACCATGCCGCATTAAACAACACCATGCCGCACTGAACAACACCATCCTGCACTGAACAACACCATGCCGCACTGAACAACACCATGCCGCACTGAACAACACCATGCCGCACTGAACAACATTATGCCGCACTGAACAACATTATGCCGCACTAAACAACATTATGTCGCACTGAACAACACCATGCCGCACTGAACAACACCATGCTGCACTGAACAACATTATGCCGCACTGAACAACACGATCCCGCATTGAACAACACCATCCCGCAGTGAACAACACCATGCCGCATTGAACAACACCATGCCGCACTGAACAACACCATGCTGCACTGAACAACATTATGCTGCACTGAACAACACGATCCTGCATTGAACAACACCATGCCGCACTGAACAACACCATCCTGCACTGAACAACACCATGCCGCACTGAACAACACCATGCCGCACTGAACAACATTATGCCGCACTGAACAACACCATGCCGCACTGAACAACACCATGCCGCACTGAACAACACCATGCCGCACTGAACAACACCATGCCGCAATGAACAACACCATCCCGCACTGAACAACACCATGCCGCATTGAACAACACCATGCCGCACTGAACAACACCATCCCGCACTGAACAACACCACCCCGCACTGAACAACACGATCCCGCATTGAACAACACCATCCCGGACTGAACAACACCATGCCGCACTGAACAACACCATTCCGCACTGAACAACACCATGCCGCACTGAACAACACCATGCCGCACTGAACAACACCATGCCGCACTGAACAACACCATGCCGCACTGAACAACACCATCCCGCACTGAACAACACCATGCCGCATTGAACAACACCATGCCGCACTGAACAACACCATCCTGCACTGAACAACACCATCCCGCACTGAACAACACCATGCCGCACTGAACAACATTATGGCGCACTGA
This sequence comes from Syngnathus floridae, assembly GCF_059516105.1. Classification (NCBI taxonomy): domain Eukaryota; kingdom Metazoa; phylum Chordata; class Actinopteri; order Syngnathiformes; family Syngnathidae; genus Syngnathus; species Syngnathus floridae. Next base: position 98,311 of record NW_028284110.1, on the reverse strand, counting down.
ACAACATTATGCCGCACTGAACAACACCATGCCGCACTGAACAACACCATGCCGCACTGAACAACACCATGCCGCACTGAACAACATTATGCCGCACTGAACAACATTATGCCGCACTGAACAACACCATGCCGCGCTGAACAACACCATGCCGCACTGAACAACACCATGCCGCACTGAACAACACGACGTCGCACTGAACAACACGACGCCGCACAGAACAACACGACGCCGCACAGAATAACACAATACCGCACAGAACAACACAATACCGCACAAACAGTTTTAGATAATATTACGTCGCAGTCATGTGACGCGGACATGACGTCAATAGGTGGAACTCACGGCAAAATTATAATCCGTGGGCGTGGCTTGCAACAGGAAGTAGGAAAGCGGCAGTTCTGGCAAACAAGACACAGCGGTTAGTAACACGATGACTAACAAGGCAAATATTTTTGTTTTCAGCTTGCAACTTGACCGTCTAGAGCGTACAAGGTAATTACAACTGTTTTTTTTTAGCCCTGAAAAGCGAGGGAGTGTGGCGTTTGGGAGGAATGTCGAACTCGGCGTCTGCTTCCAGCCACAGACGCCAAATTTCGACGATTATTTCGACTGGTCAACGGTTGTAAATTATTGCGTTGACTAAAAACTTTATTTAACTCTACTCTTAACTTTGCCGTTTCAGATATGCGGGTATTACACCGCGGAAATGACGTCAATAGGCTGAACTCTCGCCAAAATTCAAATCTGTGGGCGCAATGGCCTTGAGCGAGACACCGGATACAAACACGACGATTATCAACAGAAATATCTTTATTTTCTGCTTGCAAGTGGACCGTCTAGAGCGTACACGGTAAGTACAACTCATTGTGTTTAAAAAGATTTACGTTTGTGTAGTTTGCGTTGCGTTGTATCTGTGAATGTTGGTTGAGGCTAAATGTTAATGTTTAATTTCATTCCTTTAGGTTCCACGGTGTTTGTTGGCTGTATGTTTTCCACTGCAAGAAGAGGCTCGTATCATTGACCAGCAGGAGCTACAATGGTGAGTACCCCTTTCGTCTTCCATTTATGTTAAACACTTCCTATTTCATGTCTAACAGTACTCGATTTAACAAATAACCATAAATAAATACAGTGTGGGCAGTCACGTTAACATATGTGATTATCCTGCCTAATATGTTTATCACAAATATGTCACTAATCACTAATATGTTTATTTGTTTATCACAACACCTTTGGACCTTCAGCAATCGATTATTTCCCTTCATCTACATAGAGACAGAACGATGGTGTCTTAAACATCTCATTCATTTCACCAAATAACTTCACGCAGGTGGATAACGGCCGTCTCGGTCACGCTATGTTGCGTGATGCAGTTTTGAAGAACCAAATGCATTTATTCAATGAATAAGTCAAGCTAGTTCTATGTTTATGATGTTGTAAGTTACGGTACCGATTGAAGTTGAGTTCGAAGCCAGTGGAAAACAGCGCTGCGTTTGTGCTCTCCAGGTACAAATGTTGTGATCTCTGACTGACGACCGGGCGAGACTCGAGTAAGAGATGTCCAAACGAGCTCCGGCAGGGCGGGCCAAGGCGGAGCGAACGGACGCCCTTCAGGCCGCCAATGACGAGCTGAGAACCAAACTGATGGACGTCCAGTTAGAACTTCAGCAGGAGAAGAACAAGGTGAAAACCTCAACAGACAGACACTGCCTGCCTCCCTGCCTGCCTCCCTGCCTGCCTCCCTGCCTGCCTCCCTCCCTCCCAGTTTTCCCGATGTAGATTAGACATGCGTGTGCCATGACTGTGTCAGCCTACATCAACAAATGCACCGAGGACGTCAGCACCACTAAGAATATCATCACCCGGGGCAACCAACGACCCTGGATGACTGAGGAGGTACGTCAAACGCTACGAGCGCGGAACTCTGCCTTCAAGTCTGGCGACAAGGAGACACTGAGGACAGCGAGAGCCAACTTGAACCGTGCCATCAGGATAGCGAAGCGAGACCGCAGTCGAAAATTTCAGGATCGTTTCCACGACGTCAAAAACATCAGGAGTATGTGGCAAGGCATACGGGCGATTACAGACTACAACTCACCCTCCCCCCCCCCCGGTGGGTGTAGTTGATGCTGACTTTCTAAATGGTCTAAATAACTTCTTTGGGAGGTTCGAGGCACTAAACGGCACTCCAGCAGTTAAAACTGTCCCCCATCAGGAAGAGGAGGTACTCTGCCTTGACTCCGCCGATGTGTTGAAGACCCTGAGGAGAGTCAACCCCTGTAAGGCCCCTGGCCCCGACAACATTCCTGGGCGTGTGTTCAGGGAATGTGCAAGTCATCTGGCTGGGGTCATCACAGACATTTTTAACACCTCGCTGGGCCAAGCCACAGTGCCGGCGTGCTTTAAGACTGCCTCCATCATTCCGGTGCCGAAGAAACCTCAAATCACCTCATTTAATGATTACCGGCCTGTTGCACTGACTCCGGTTATGATGAAGTGCTTCGAAAGGCTGCTTAAAGGTCACATCGTTTCCAGACTCCCCCTATTATTTGACCCGTTCCAGTTTGCCGACCGGCAAAACCGCTCCACTCAGGACGCCATCTCCTCCGTTCTTCACCTGAGCCTGGCTCACCTGGAGGAGAAGAACACCCATGTGCGGAGGCTGTTCCTGGACTTCAGCTCAGCGTTTAACACCATCATCCCACAGCATCTGGTAGGAAAATTGGAACACCTGGGCTTCAACACCCCCCTTCGCAACTGGCTGCTAGACTTCCTCACCAACAGACCTCAGTCAGTCCGGGTCGGACAGAACACCTCTGATGTCATCACCCTCAGCACAGGCTCCCTTCAGGGCTGCGTCCTGAGCCCCCTGCTGTGCACCCTGATGACACACGACTGCGTCCTCAGGTTCACCACCAATCACATCGTGAAGTCAGCAGACGACACAACGGTGGTGGGGCTCATCAGAGACAACAACGACCTGGACTACAGAGAGGAGGTGGAGCAGCTGGTGGGCTGGTGCAGAGAAAACAGCCTGATCCTGAATGAGGAGAAGATGAAGGAAATCATCGTCGACTTCAGGAAAAAACAGCCTCACCACGCTCCACTGATCATCAACAGCTCAGCTGTGGAGGTGGTCAGCACCACCAAATTCCTGGGGGTCCACATCACAGAAGACCTCACCTGGACTATGAACACTACGGCACTGGTCAAGAGGGCACAGAAGCGCTTGTACTTCCTGCGGAGGATGAGGAGAGCCCACCTGCCCCCACCCATCATGAGGACGTTCTACAGGAGCACCATAGAGAGCATTCTGACAAGCTGTCTCTCTGTGTGGTGTGGAGGCTGCACCGCCTCCGATTGGAAGAACGTGAGGAGAGTGGTGAGGACAGCAGAGAGGATCATAGGGGCTCCTCTTCCCTCCATTCAGGACATTTCATCTCAGCGCTGCATGTCCCGTGCCCGTAACATCATCAATGACCCATCACACCCCCACCATGGACTGTTCTCCCTGCTGCCCTCTGGGAAGAGGTTTGCAGCATCCGCTGCAGGTCCACCAGGTTCTGCAACAGCTTTTTCCCTGCTGTCATCAGACTGTTGAACACTAGAACTGTTGAGCTCTAAACTGAACTCTGCATCACACATTCACAGAACTGTACTTTATGACACTACGGACCTCTATCTTGCACTATCTCGCACTACCAACTTTACTGAACTTGTATAAACCCTTTAAATAGAAGTTTAATACATGGTTTAGCATTCCTCTGCACACTCTTGAATACTGTTTTGCCTACTTGCACTATTGCATAATTATCACTGCTGCACTTTATACTTATTTTTAATATATATATATATATATATATATAGTATATATGTATATATATATATTTTCATAGGGTATGTTACTTCTATTCAACTGCAATATCACTACTTTGTTGTAAGACGTATGCAACGGAATTTCGTTTTGTATGCACCATGTGCAGACAAGATGACAATAAAGTTTGTCTAAGTCTAAGTCATGTCAGGTCAGCTGTCTGGAGAGAGAGAGAAGTCAGGACCTGCGGGCGGAGCACCACCGTGCCACCGCCGCCATGACGGAACTCAAAAGCAAACTCCATGAGGAGAAGCAGAAAGAGTTAGCCATTACCAGGGAGACATTACTGCGGCAGCATGAAATGGAGCTGATGAGAGTGATCAAAATCAAAGATGGAGAGATCCAGCGACTGAATGCCTTGGTCCTCAGCCTGAGGGACGGCTCCATGGACAAGGTGATCCGCTCTATCCGTGTCTGACTATCCGCACGCCACGTCGGGCTTCGATGCGGCCGCTACCGTATTGTGTAGCTTGTCCCCAGTAAGCGTCGCGGCGCTCCGTTGCGGTCTCAACGGCCCGGTGTGGCGCAATGTCTGCTCAGGTGAGGAGGGGGGGCGCTTTGCTGGCGGAGGTGGAGGAGACGCAGCGGTGTCGGGAGACCGAGCGGTGTCGCCTCCACCAGGAGCGCGGAAGAAGCCCTGGCAGCGGCCCAGCAGGCCTGGCAGTCCCGAGCGGCCGAGCTCCGATCGGCTCATCACCAGCATCGGGAGGAGCTGAGCCGAACCAAGAGAGACTGCGAGAGGGAGATCCGCCGACTGGTAGGACTGATCAGATGCGCGGTGCGTGGCTATGTTCCCAATTTCGTTGTATACCTGCAGTGCAATGACACCTAAGTCATTCTATTCTATTCTATTTCACAAGAAGAAAATGTCCGGTTGCTCGCTTCGCTTTTGTCACAGCAAAGGTGTTCTAGTCGATTCAAGAAAAAAATTGGCCGGTTGCTCTCTTTGTTTTTGTCACAATTCTGGCAAATGAGTTTGCCCGCCTGCCTGAGCGCTCCCCGTTTGTACATCCAGACGGATGAGATCAAGCTGAAAGACAGAGCGGTTAGTGTTTTGGATGAAGCCCTGGGGCCGGCCACGTCCACCGCCTTCAGCTGCAGACTCAGGCTGCCGAGCAGCAGATCGCTGCCCTGAGGGATTCCCAAAGGGCGGGCCTAAACTACCCTGGAAGTGGGGTCAACGCCGCTACTAGCAATCCTCTTCATTGCGTAAGCCACCTCATCACACACTTGCAGTACGCATGACTTAGTTCGTTGCTGGAGGAAGGTAGCACAAAAACAGTTTTGAACTTTGAACGAGTGCTTGTGTGTGTGTGTTGCGGGGCGTTTTCAGTCTCAGGAGGATCGGGACACGCGACGGTTTCATCTGAAAATCGCTGAGCTCAGCGCAGTCATCAGGAAACTGGAGGATCGAAACGCCCTGCTTTCTGAAGAGCGCAATGAACTGGTAATTTATTGACGGCACGCTTGAAGGTTTGCGCTACGTTTGATGCGCGCCATCCAGCGAGGCACCCATTGCGCTTGCTTATTAGTTGAGCGGCGCGGCGAGTCGGTTGCCTGGTAGATGTCTTTTATTGGGAGCCAAAGCCACGATTCCGTTCAAACCGATGCAAAAGGAATGGATACGTTCTGGCCCGCGTGTTGTGCGTCTTTCACATCCCGCACTTCATGCTTGCAGCTAAAGCGACTGAGAGAAACAGAAAGCCAGTTTCTGCCACTCCTGTACAAAAACAAACGCCTGAGCAGGAAGAATGAAGAACTCTCGCTGGTGCTGTGTCGCCTTGAAAACAAAGTGCGCTTTGTCACCCAGGAGAACGAGGAGATGGCAAGCTTGGTAAGTCGACGCGGACAACGGCGGCGTGCCAACAGAGTCCACTGCATTTGTGTTCCACAGAGAAGGCCTAGTTCGCTCAATGACCTGGACCGCGGTTGCGGCCAGCAGGACGGTGAAATGGAGTTCCTTCAAGTTGTGGAGCAGCGGCACATCATCGACGACTTGTCCAAGGTCTTCAGGCAGGCGACTCGGTGCACGTACGGCAGCGCCGCGCTCGCTCGCTGTCGCCAGGAAACCTTTTCCGTCCAAAGCTTGGCCGGCGGCCGCCATCCAAAAAATTGGCCCCTTAAATTCCGACCTTTCAAGCAGGAGCATTGTGCGCACGCGTTTGAACACGCTTTAGACTTGTTTTGCCGTTTTCAGCAGCTCAAAGCTCCCGTTTTGTCAGCGCCTTTGCCACTCGCTGTGCGCTGAAAACGACGGACTTGCCCGGCTGCTCAGCCCGTCAACCATGAGCCGCGAGCGCGACGTCATTGTCCGTAGGCAGCTAGTGGCAAAATGCACCCTGTTAGAGTTGCGCTCGCTCCAACTTATTTTGCAAGAACCACACGGGAGACAAGTAAGTTCTTTTGGACACCTGCAGGTGGAGAGTCCATCCGTTGTACGAATGAAGTCTGACTCTCGGCTCCTGCACGAGCATTTTAATTAAGAGAAACAGGGTGGGTGTAAGAGTGGATTGAATAGAGGAAGCCCTTGACCTCTAGTCAAAACATAGCAAGGGGTGTTTTACGACTTTGTGTAGGAAGGGATAAGCGATAGGGATAAATAAGGGATAAATAATATTATTTATTACAGGTCGCAGTCAAAGTCAAAGCAACACAATGATACGATAAAGATAATCTGGAAAACCCTGACACACCCTGTAGTTGTCACTTTTGGAAAAGACGAGCGTCCCTCCAATCATCGCCGGTGACGTGTTTTTCAGGCTCTGGAGACAGGAGCTCATGTCAGAAATGTCATTGTGAGTCGCGTTTGTTTCTGCGCCGGAGCCGTTCGTTCCCTTTGCATCCAAAGAATCTCAAAGGCGGATTATTTGTGTCGACAGGAGAGAGATTTGCTGCTACGATACCGACGTCGAGAATCTCTGAGGAGGAACAAAGCGTGAGGTCCTGCAAGGTGAGTCTGTTTGTTTGCGGCTGCTTGGTGTTGCGCAAGATGAAATGGCCTTTTTCTCGCTATCGTTCCTCTCGTCGATTCATCGTGAGGTGTCGCTTCAGTTTGTTCAGAGAGATGTTTGCTTCCGCGCCCGCAGGTCATCGAAACATTTTACGGCTACGACGAAGACGTGTTGGTGGACTCGGACGGATCGTCCTTGTCTTTTCACACCGACAGAACCCCCGACACGGAACCCGAAGAGGTAGCCCGCCATTTCTGCCAGCGTATTGGCACCAAACATTCCTCTTCAGCCTGGAATCGGACTCGTCTTTGCGTCGCGGGTGCTTTGTCGCCGGTCTGACTGATTCTGGTACTAGTGCTGTGTTGCATTGGTGTGTGCATGAAGAGGCGGAGCTTCGCTACCGCCAGCTGACGCAAGAATATCAAGCGCTGCAACGAGCCTACGCTCTGCTAGCCCAGACCAGCGAAGGGGACTACGACGCCGAGAAGGAGATCAAGGTGGCGCCCCTTCCCGCAACCCCCGGCCGGGTCGCAGCCTCCCCGTTCTCACCCAGCCTCGGGTGTTCTCTGGTCTGAAAGGAGGAGGAGGAGCCTCCCTCCTCCTCCTTTCAGACCAGAGAAAAGCTGATGGTAGAAATGGGTCACTATCAAAGCAGAGTAGCAGATCTGGAGTCAGCGCTGAAGCAACAAGGACAGGTAAGCTCATCAATGAGCACACCTTTTTCTCAGACAAAATAGCTACATTCTTCAGTCACTCATCCGTCTGGCATTACTGGACCAACCCCCCCCCCCCCCCCCCCCCCCGAACGTGGCTGGGAAAATGCGGAGAAAAGCAAATGTCATTTTCCAGTCAACCAAAGAATTTGTGGATGAAAATGACACAACATTCCAAAGCTGTCCACGCGTTTGTCTCTTCTAGAATGTCAAGTGGGTGGAGGAGAAGCAGCTGCTGCGTCAGAGCAATCAGCAGTTGGCCGAAAAGGTGACGGAAAGAAAGGCGCTGGGCGGAGTCGCTTGGCGTCACACCTGTCGGGAAGCCCCGCAGATGAGGTCTGACTGTCTTTTCAGGTCAGGCGGATGGAGGCGGAAGAAGCGCGTCTGAAAGAGCACATCCAGGATATCCGAGACCAAAACGAACTGCTTGAGTTCCGCATCCTGGAGCTGGAGGTGGGAAGACTCGCACAAGCGTGTTGAGGCCAGAGATGTGACGGACGGACGGACGGACGGACGGACGGATGCATGCCTCTGCCTTTCAGGAGAGGGAGTGGCGCTCCCCCGTCTTGAAGTTTCTGCAAGTCCGTTTCCCAGACGGCCTCAGCCCTTTGCAGATCTACTGCGAGGCCGAGGGCGTGAGCGTACGTAAGGCGTCCCTCGCAACCCTAACCTTAACCCGAGGTCCCAGAACACCTTACATTGCTCCTTGCGCCTTTCCCCCGGACATCGTCATCAGTGATCTGATGAAGAAGCTGGACATCCTGGGCTATAACGCCGTAAGTGTATGTCGAACTCCTTATGTTCGCACTCCACGAGACTCGGCGGCTCAAATGTGACTTTTGGAAGGCTTTGCGCTGAAAGAAGCTTGTTGACGCTGTGCCTTTGGGCTCTTGCAGAATCTCACCAACGAGGAGCAGGTGGTCGTGATTCACGCCAGGACCCTTCTCACCCTAGCCGAGAAGGTAACGCGCACGTCCACGCACGCTCTCGCATTCTGCTTATGTGACAGCAGCCTTTCCTCAGTGGTTAGAATACATCAAAGTGACCAAGTCAGCACTTCAACAGAAGATGTTGGACATTGAAAGTGAGAAGGTAGACAGACACGCGACATCAGCCAAGGGGAACTCCGGCAATGTGCCCCAACAATTCTGACCTTGAGCTGTGCTAGGATATGTTCTGCAAGCAGAAGGGCTACCTGGATGAAGAGTTGGACTTCAGGAAGTGTTCCATGGACCAGGCTCATAAGGTAAGCCGCCCTCAAATCTCCCGCCGGACCACTGATGGACGAGGATTGCGGCCCAGAGGATCCTGGAGCTGGAGGCCATGTTGTACGAGGCGCTACCGCAGCGGGACTGCCCCGCCACGGACGGCGAAAAAGCCAGCCACGCTGGCGTGAATGACGTGCTGACGGCGGATCAGAGAGAAGAGCTTAGGAGCGCCGTGGACCAATGGAAGCGAGCCCTGATGTGCGAGTTGAGGGAGCGCGACGCTTGCATCCTCCAAGAGAGAATGGATCTGCTGCACAGCGCGCAACAGGTAAGGGCCCAAAGCCAGCCCGGCACTTACTTGCACGCTTACTGGCTTTTGAATGCCACTTTCCATTTGTCCGTCCTAGAGGAACAAAGAGCTGAAAGAATTCATCGAAGCTCAGAAGAGACAAATCAAACAATTGGAGGAGAAGTTTCTGTTTCTCTTTCTATTCTTCTCCTTGGCCTTCATTCTGTGGCCCTAACACCAGCTGGTGAGTGAGCTCCAGCGGCACCGCACTCGACACCTCCGATACACTGCCAGCCGGTCTCAGACGTTGGCAGACGCTCCGATGCCAACGTATACCCCCCGCCACGGTGACAGAGGCACCGCGTCACACCGGCGCTCATCCAATCAGAAGGCAGGAAAAGCAAATTCACATGCAGGGCACTTTTGAACCAGAAGAGAGCGCCACAAAAAACGGTTGTTGCCCCAAACGCGCACTAAAAAGGGTCAGAATAACAAGAGTCCCACTGGCCAGCCGGGGCCACCCGTCCAGCTGTTTCTTCAGGGGGGAAAAAAATTGGAGTCACCGGTGAGTACATTTTGCATTTAGCTCTGCTTTTCTGCTTCTGTCTTCAAGTGTGTGGCATCCTGCGATCAAAGATTCAGCCAACCCCAAAGCGGTTGACCTCAACGTCCCACCACCATGCCTACCAGAGCAGGTGACGTGATGCTTTGGACATCCTTCCGTCTCAGATGCCCAAAAGTACTCTTTGCCACATCTGCGGCAATACGGTGTCTTTTCAAAGGTGCAAATAAATCCAGCGTGGGCGGAACACGCACGTCTTCGGTTTTTCCCGCTTTGTTTGTGTGACAGCTGTTGTGAAAATTTTATACAAATAAAGTTGTATAGTACAGGTTTGGCCAAGCCGCAACTCCCGAACCGCATGCGGCTCTTTTATGTTCATATCAACATTTGTGTGTGTGTGTGTGTGTGTGTGTGGGGGGGGGGGGGTTGTGCGTGTTGGCTTCACTTGAGTTCAATTTGGTATTTTGGTCAAAAGCGCATGTGGTGAAATTCCACAAAGTAGGATGGGCAAACACATTTCTTTAAACTATGAGTGTCAATTGGGCTCTCGAAATGGCAGGGAAAAGATGCACAGCAAAACGAAAATACGTAGATGAACACAGGACGTTTTAATCAGAGTGGGAAAGTTTCTATTTTTTGTTGAACGTGATGGCAAACCATTCTGCCTGATATGTCAGACCTCAGCGCATTTCAAAGATTCAAATCTTCAGCGCCATGCACTTCAGCTCACTCCATGCTAACATTGATCAGGCGTCGAACCCGCATCATCATGCTTAAGAGGTGGCCATGCTAACCAGTGCGCCATTATGTCAACGCATAATAACTAAGTCTACTGGTCAAAACAGCGGTTACTATATGACGTCGCTACGTCGTGGTCACGTGACGCAGACAAGACGTCAATGGACGTGGGCAGAGTTAACTTGTTTAAAAGGGAGTAGGCAGAAGAAATATTTAATTTATTTAAATCTATTTTGAGTGCACACCATTATGCCAATGCATAACAACTGTAAATCTACTAAACAAAACAGCGGTTGCTATATGACATCTGCCACGTCGTGGTCACGTGACATACGTGACGTCGATGGGCGTAACTTTCGCCGGAATTCAAATCCGCGGGGAGAGTTAACTTGTTTAAAAGAGAGTGGGCAGAAGAATTATTTAATTTATTTAAATCTATTTGGTGTGTGCGCCATTATGTCAATGCATAACAACTGTAAGTCTACTAAACAAAACAGCGGTTGCTATATGAGTCTGCCACGTCGTGGTCACGTGACGCGGACGTGACGTCGACGCCTACTTTACATCCCACCGATCACAGGACCCCCTCGGCTGCATAACCGTGCCCCCTTCCCAACCAATCGGATTTGCTATACGCGAAAACGACGCCAATGGAAAGAGCTTCCGCCCAAATTTAAATCCGTGGGCGTGGCTCGCAGCAGGAAGTAGGAAAATGGCGGCGATGTTGACAAAGACACAGCGGATGGTAACATACGACTAACAAGAGAAATAGTTTTATTTTCTGCTTGCAACTGGACCGTCCAGAGCGTACACGGTAAGTACAACTCATCGTTTTTAAAAAGAAGTACTTTTGTTGCCCTGAAAAGCGAGTGAGCGTGGCGTTTGTGGGGGACGTCGAATTTCGACGATTCTTTCTGGTCAACGGTTGTAAATGATTGTGTTGATTAAAAAAGAAAACTTGATGTAACTCTACTTTTAACTGCCGTTTCAGATAGATTTGGAATTGCATCACATCCAATTTTGCCTAGAGCGTACACGGTAAGTAACACTCGTTGTGTTTAAGGAGATTTACGTTTGTAATAGCAGAAGTGTAGCCGCGTTGCGTTGTACGTGTGAATGTTGGTCCGGGCGAAATGTTAATGTTTAATTTCATTCCTTTAGGTTCCACGGTGTTTGTTGGCTGCAAGTTTTCCACTGCAAGAAGAGGCTCATATCATTGACCAGGAGCGAGCTACAATGGTGAGTAGCCATAACATTTATGTTAAACACTTCCTATTTCATGTCTAACAGTACTTGATTTAACAAATAACCATAAATAAATACAGTGTGGGCACTGAAGTTAACATATGTGATTATACTGCCTAATCTGTCACCGAGTAGATTGTTGCAAAGTAATATAAGATCCAAAGTTGTAATTCAGAATAGTTTTCAAAAGAAGGCCATTAGAATTATATACAAGTCTGATTACCCTGAACAAGCTATTAATTAAATCACAAATTCTTCAATTCAAAGATTTGGTAGATTATCAGACAAATAATGTCTAACAGTAATTGATTTAACACATCACGATAAGTAGATTGAGTGTGGGCACTCTCAAGTTAACATATGTGATTATACTGCCTAATCTGTTACAGAGTATGTTGTTGCCAAGTAATGTAGAATAGATCCAAAGTAGTAATCCAGAATAGTTTTGAAGAGGCCATTAGAATGATAAACAAATCTGATTACCTTGAACATAATAACAAGCTAAGTGTTTAATATGTCCTATGAAGTCAAAATTGGGCACCATCATGTGGTGAAATTTGGAATTGCATCACATCCAATTTTGCCTGGGAACAAACAGATTACATAAATCTTAGTTTTGAATAAGCCACTCCTTCTCAAACAAGTAAACTCTGCCCATTTTGCGCAGTAGATGTTCTGTTAATATCTAGTATTTATACAAAGTCATAATTTAAATTGCTTTCAACCTTCATTCATCGGTTCAACCAACATTACTCGCTCTTATTACCAACTTGTATTGATTTAACTAAGCGTTTAATACTTCCTATCAGGTCTCAAATCGAGATTTGGCAAAATACAATTTCAGCAAATCCAATTTTGCCAGGGAACAAAAATAGATTAAATAAACTAAATAAGTCCTCTTCCCATTAAATAAATCAGAAAAGTCTGTCTTGTAACCAGTCCTCTTCAAACAAGTAAAGTCTGCCCATTTTGTGCCGTAGATTTTGTGTCTATGCCTAGTATTTAAACAAAATCATAATTTAAACGACTTCTTTCCTTCATTCACTTTGGAAATTTGGAATTGCAGCAAATCGAATTTTGGCAGGGAACAAAAATAGATCAATTAAACTAAATAAGTCTTCTTCCCATTAAATAAATTAAAAAAGTCTGTCTTGTAACCAGTCCTTTTCAAACAAGTAAAGTCTGCCCATTTTGTGCCGTCGATTTTGTGTTAATGCCTAGTATTTATACAAAATCATAATTTAAAGGACTTCATTCCTTCATTCACTTTGGAAATTTGGAATTGCAGCACATCAAATTTTGCCTGGGAAGAAAAGTAGATTAAATAAATTTAATAAGTCTTACTACTTCCCATTAAATAAATTAAATACGTCTTACTTGTTCCCACTCCTTTTCAAAACAGTAGTTTAAAACGAGGGCCCTTCACTCAATCTTTAACCTCAACCCCGCACGTTGTGTTGTATCTGTGAATGTTGGTTGTGGCCAAATGATAGTTTTCTTTCATTCGTTTAGGTTCCAAGAAAACTTGATGTAACTCTACTTTTAACTGCCGTTTCAGATAAGCGGGTATTACGTCGCAGTCAAATGCCGCGGATATGACGTAATTGCCCGAACCTCCGCCAAAATTCAAATCTGTTGGCGCGATGGCCGTGAGCCACTGAGCAGCGACGATTATCAACAGAAATATCTTTATTTTCTGCTTGCAACTGGACCGTCTAGAGCGTACACGGTAAGTAACACTCATTGTGTTTAAGGAGATTTACGTTTGTAATAGCAGAAGTGTAGCCGCGTTGCGTTGTACGTGTGAAAATTGGTCGAGGCGAAATGTTAATGTTTAATTTCATTCCTTTAGGTTCCACGGTGTTTGTTGGCTGCAAGTTTTCCACTGCAAGAAGAGGCTCGTATCATTGATCAGGAGCGAGCTACAATGGTGAGTAGCCATAACATTTATGTTAAACACTTCCTATTTCATGTCTAACAGTACTTGATTTAACAAATAACCATAAATAAATACAGTGTGGGCACTGAAGTTAACATATGTGATTATACTGCCTAATCTGTCACGGAGTAGATTGTTGCAAAGTAATATAAGATCCAAAGTTGTAATTCAGAATAGTTTTCAAAAGAAGGCCATTAGAATTATATACAAGTCTGAGTACCCTGAACAAGCTATTAATTAAATCACAAATTCTTCAATTCAAAGATTTGGTAGATTATCAGACAAATAATGTCTAACAGTAATTGATTTAACACATCACGATAAGTAGATTGAGTGTGGGCACTCTCAAGTTAACATATGTGATTATACTGCCTAATCTGTTACAGAGTATGTTGTTGCCAAGTAATGTAGAATAGATCCAAAGTAGTAATCCAGAATAGTTTTGAAGAGGCCATTAGAATGATAAACAAATCTGATTACCTTGAACATAATAACAAGCTAAGTGTTTAATATGTCCTATGAAGTCAAAATTGGGCACCATCATGTGGTGAAATTTGGAATTGCATCACATCCAATTTTGCCTGGGAACAAACAGATTACATAAATCTTAGTTTTGAATAAGCCACTCCTTCTCAAACAAGTAAACTCTGCCCATTTTGCGCAGTAGATGTTCTGTTAATATCTAGTATTTATACAAAGTCATAATTTAAATTGCTTTCAACCTTCATTCATCGGTTCAACCAACATTACTCGCTCTTATTACCAACTTGTATTGATTTAACTAAGCGTTTAATACTTCCTATCAGGTCTCAAATCGAGATTTGGCAAAATACAATTTCAGCAAATCCAATTTTGCCAGGGAACAAAAATAGATTAAATAAACTAAATAAGTCCTCTTCCCATTAAATAAATCAGAAAAGTCTGTCTTGTAACCAGTCCTCTTCAAACAAGTAAAGTCTGCCCATTTTGTGCCGTAGATTTTGTGTCTATGCCTAGTATTTAAACAAAACCATAATTTAAACGACTTCTTTCCTTCATTCACTTTGGAAATTTGGAATTGCAGCAAATCGAATTTTGGCAGGGAACAAAAATAGATCAATTAAACTAAATAAGTCTTCTTCCCATTAAATAAATTAAAAAAGTCTGTCTTGTAACCAGTCCTTTTCAAACAAGTAAAGTCTGCCCATTTTGTGCCGTCGATTTTGTGTTAATGCCTAGTATTTATACAAAATCATAATTTAAAGGACTTCATTCCTTCATTCACTGTGGAAATTTGGAATTGCAGCACATCAAATTTTGCCTGGGAAGAAAAGTAGATTAAATAAATTTAATAAGTCTTACTACTTCCCATTAAATAAATTAAATACGTCTTACTTGTTCCCACTCCTTTTCAAAACAGTAGTTTAAAACGAGGGCCCTTCACTCAATCTTTAACCCCAACCCCGCACGTTGTGTTGTATCTGTGAATGTTGGTTGTGGCCAAATGATAGTTTTCTTTCATTCGTTTAGGTTCCAAGAAAACTTGATGTAACTCTACTTTTAACTGCCGTTTCAGATAAGCGGGTATTACGTCGCAGTCATGTGCCGTGGATATGACGTAATTGCCCGAACCTCCGCCAAAATTCAAATCTGTTGGCGCGATGGCCGTGAGCCACTGAGCAGCGACAATTATCAACAGAAATATCTTTATTTTCTGCTTGCAACTGGACCGTCTAGAGCGTACACGGTAAGTAACACTCATTGTGTTTAAGGAGATTTACGTTTGTAATAGCAGAAGTGTAGCCGCGTTGCGTTGTACGTGTGAAAATTGGTCGAGGCGAAATGTTAATGTTTAATTTCATTCCTTTAGGTTCCACGGTGTTTGTTGGCTGCAAGTTTTCCACTGCAAGAAGAGGCTCGTATCATTGACCAGGAGCGAGCTACAATGGTGAGTAGCCATAACATTTATGTTAAACACTTCCTATTTCATGTCTAACAGTACTTGATTTAACAAATAACCATAAATAAATACAGTGTGGGCACTGAAGTTAACATATGTGATTATACTGCCTAATCTGTCACGGAGTAGATTGTTGCAAAGTAATATAAGATCCAAAGTTGTAATTCAGAATAGTTTTCAAAAGAAGGCCATTAGAATTATATACAAGTCTGATTACCCTTAACATAACAACAAGCTATTAATTAAATCACAAATTCTTCAATTCAAAGATTTGGTAGATTATCAGACAAATAATGTCTAACAGTAATTGATTTAACACATCACGATAAGTAGATTGAGTGTGGGCACTCTCAAGTTAACAGATATGATTATACTGCCTAATCTGTTACAGAGTATGTTGTTGCCAAGTAATGTAGAATAGATCCAAAGTAGTAATCCAGAATAGTTTTGAAGAGGCCATTAGAATAATAAACAAATCTGATTACCTTGAACATAATAACAAGCTAAGTGTTTAATATGTCCTATGAAGTCAAAATTGGGCACCATCATGTGGTGAAATTTGGAATTGCATCACATCCAATTTTGCCTGGGAACAAACAGATTAAATAAATCTTAGTTTTGAACAAGCCACTCCTTCTCAAACAAGTAAACTCTGCCCATTTCGCGCAGTAGATGTTCTGTTAATATCTAGTATTTATACAAAGTCATAATTTAAATTGCTTTCAACCTTCATTCATCGGTTCAACCAACATTACTCGCTCTTATTACCAACTTGTATTGATTTAACTAAGCGTTTAATACTTCCTATCAGGTCTCAAGGCAAGATTTGGCAAAATACAATTTCAGCAAATCCAATTTTGCCAGGGAACAAAAATAGATTAAATAAACTAAATAAGTCTTCTTCCCATTAAATAAATCAGAAAAGTCTGTCTTGTAACCAGTCCTCTTCAAACAAGTAAAGTCTGCCCATTTTGTGCCGTAGATTTTGTGTCTATGCCTAGTATTTAAACAAAATCATAATTTAAACGACTTCTTTCCTTCATTCACTTTGGAAATTTGGAATTGCAGCAAATCGAATTTTGCCAGGGAACAAAAATAGATCAATTAAACTAAATAAGTCTTCTTCCCATTAAATAAATTAAAAAAGTCTGTCTTGTAACCAGTCCTTTTCAAACAAGTAAAGTCTGCCCATTTTGTGCCGTCGATTTTGTGTTAATGCCTAGTATTTATACAAAATCATAATTTAAAGGACTTCATTCCTTCATTCACTTTGGAAATTTGGAATTGCAGCACATCAAATTTTGCCTGGGAAGAAAAGTAGATTAAATAAATTTAATAAGTCTTACTACTTCCCATTAAATAAATTAAATACGTCTTACTTGTTCCCACTCCTTTACAAAAAAGTAGTTTAAAACGAGGTCCCTTCACTCAACCTTTAACCCTATTTATTCACCTTCTAGGCTAAGTGTTAAAGGCTAAGTGTTAAAGGCTAAGTGTTAAAGGCTAAGTGTTAGAGGCTAAGTGCCAGAGGCTAGGCGCCAGAGGCGAGTTTTTGTGGGCTGAAGTTTTAGTGGGGTTAGTGTGAATACAATCCAAAAGAATACAACAGAATACAATACAATAGAATATAATACATAGATTAAATTCAATAGCTCTTACTACTTCCCATTAAATAAATTAAATACGTCTTACTTGTTCCCAATCCTTTTCAAAAAAGTAGTTTAAAACGAGGGCCCTTCACTCAACCTTTAACCTCAACCCCGCACGTCACATTGTGTTGTATCTGTGAATGTTGGTTGTGGCCAAATGATAGTTTTCTTTCATTCGTTTAGGTTCCACGGTGTTTGTTGGCTATGTTTTCCACTGTCAGAAGGATGAAAATACAAAGTACAACGCTTGGACGTGGGCGAAGACGTCACCGGTGAGTCCTTCCTTCCTATTTATTTACCTTCTAGATGCTAGAGGCTAAGTGTTAGAGGCTAAGTGTTAGAGGCTAAGTGTTAAACACAATACGAACAACACAACGATACTGCACTGAACAACACGATACCGCACTGAGAAACACGATACCGCACTGAACAACACGATACCGCACTGAACAACACCATGCCGCACTGAACACCATGCCGCACTGAACAACACCATGCCGCACTGAACACCATGCCGCACTGAACAACACCATCCCGCACTGAACAACACCATGCCGCACTAAACAACACCATGCCGCACTGAACAACACCATGCCTCACTGAACGACACCATGCCGCACTGAAAGACACCATGCCGCACTGAACGACACCATGCCGCACTGAAAGACACCATCCCGCACTGAACACCATGCCGCACTGAACAACACCATCCTGCACTGAACAACACCATCCCGCACTGAACAACACCATGCCGCACTGAACAACATTATGCCGCACTGAACATTATGCCGCACTGAACAACACCATGCCGCACTGAACAACACCATGCCGCACTGAACAACATTATGCCGCACTGAACAACACCATGCCGCACTGAACAACACCATGCCGCACTGAACAACACCATGCCGCACTGAACAACACGACGTCGCACTGAACAACACGACGCCGCACAGAACAACACGACGCCGCACAGAATAACACAATACCGCACAGAACAACACAATACCGCACAAACAGTTTTAGATAATATTACGTCGCAGTCATGTGACGCGGACATGACGTCAATAGGCGGAACTCACGGCAAAATTATAATCCGTGGGCGTGGCTTGCAACAGGAAGTAGGAAAGCGGCAGTTCTGGCAAACAAGACACAGCGGTTAGTAACACGATGACTAACAAGGCAAATATTTTTGTTTTCAGCTTGCAACTTGACCGTCTAGAGCGTACAAGGTAATTACAACTGTTTTTTTTTAGCCCTGAAAAGCGAGGGAGTGTGGCGTTTGGGAGGAATGTCGAACTCGGCGTCTGCTTCCAGCCACAGACGCCAAATTTCGACGATTATTTCGACTGGTCAACGGTTGTAAATTATTGCGTTGACTAAAAACTTTATTTAACTCTACTCTTAACTTTGCCGTTTCAGATATGCGGGTATTACACCGCGGAAATGACGTCAATAGGCTGAACTCTCGCCAAAATTCAAATCTGTGGGCGCAATGGCCTTGAGCGAGACACCGGATACAAACACGACGATTATCAACAGAAATATCTTTATTTTCTGCTTGCAAGTGGACCGTCTAGAGCGTACACGGTAAGTACAACTCATTGTGTTTAAAAAGATTTACGTTTGTGTAGTTTGCGTTGCGTTGTATCTGTGAATGTTGGTTGAGGCTAAATGTTAATGTTTAATTTCATTCCTTTAGGTTCCACGGTGTTTGTTGGCTGTATGTTTTCCACTGCAAGAAGAGGCTCGTATCATTGACCAGCAGGAGCTACAATGGTGAGTACCCCTTTCGTCTTCCATTTATGTTAAACACTTCCTATTTCATGTCTAACAGTACTCGATTTAACAAATAACCATAAATAAATACAGTGTGGGCAGTCACGTTAACATATGTGATTATCCTGCCTAATATGTTTATCACAAATATGTCACTAATCACTAATATGTTTATTTGTTTATCACAACACCTTTGGACCTTCAGCAATCGATTATTTCCCTTCATCTACATAGAGACAGAACGATGGTGTCTTAAACATCTCATTCATTTCACCAAATAACTTCACGCAGGTGGATAACGGCCGTCTCGGTCACGCTATGTTGCGTGATGCAGTTTTGAAGAACCAAATGCATTTATTCAATGAATAAGTCAAGCTAGTTCTATGTTTATGATGTTGTAAGTTACGGTACCGATTGAAGTTGAGTTCGAAGCCAGTGGAAAACAGCGCTGCGTTTGTGCTCTCCAGGTACAAATGTTGTGATCTCTGACTGACGACCGGGCGAGACTCGAGTAAGAGATGTCCAAACGAGCTCCGGCAGGGCGGGCCAAGGCGGAGCGAACGGACGCCCTTCAGGCCGCCAATGACGAGCTGAGAACCAAACTGATGGACGTCCAGTTAGAACTTCAGCAGGAGAAGAACAAGGTGAAAACCTCAACAGACAGACACTGCCTGCCTCCCTGCCTGCCTCCCTGCCTGCCTCCCTGCCTGCCTCCCTCCCTCCCAGTTTTCCCGATGTAGATTAGACATGCGTGTGCCATGACTGTGTCAGCCTACATCAACAAATGCACCGAGGACGTCAGCACCACTAAGAATATCATCACCCGGGGCAACCAACGACCCTGGATGACTGAGGAGGTACGTCAAACGCTACGAGCGCGGAACTCTGCCTTCAAGTCTGGCGACAAGGAGACACTGAGGACAGCGAGAGCCAACTTGAACCGTGCCATCAGGATAGCGAAGCGAGACCGCAGTCGAAAATTTCAGGATCGTTTCCACGACGTCAAAAACATCAGGAGTATGTGGCAAGGCATACGGGCGATTACAGACTACAACTCACCCTCCCCCCCCCCCGGTGGGTGTAGTTGATGCTGACTTTCTAAATGGTCTAAATAACTTCTTTGGGAGGTTCGAGGCACTAAACGGCACTCCAGCAGTTAAAACTGTCCCCCATCAGGAAGAGGAGGTACTCTGCCTTGACTCCGCCGATGTGTTGAAGACCCTGAGGAGAGTCAACCCCTGTAAGGCCCCTGGCCCCGACAACATTCCTGGGCGTGTGTTCAGGGAATGTGCAAGTCATCTGGCTGGGGTCATCACAGACATTTTTAACACCTCGCTGGGCCAAGCCACAGTGCCGGCGTGCTTTAAGACTGCCTCCATCATTCCGGTGCCGAAGAAACCTCAAATCACCTCATTTAATGATTACCGGCCTGTTGCACTGACTCCGGTTATGATGAAGTGCTTCGAAAGGCTGCTTAAAGGTCACATCGTTTCCAGACTCCCCCTATTATTTGACCCGTTCCAGTTTGCCGACCGGCAAAACCGCTCCACTCAGGACGCCATCTCCTCCGTTCTTCACCTGAGCCTGGCTCACCTGGAGGAGAAGAACACCCATGTGCGGAGGCTGTTCCTGGACTTCAGCTCAGCGTTTAACACCATCATCCCACAGCATCTGGTAGGAAAATTGGAACACCTGGGCTTCAACACCCCCCTTCGCAACTGGCTGCTAGACTTCCTCACCAACAGACCTCAGTCAGTCCGGGTCGGACAGAACACCTCTGATGTCATCACCCTCAGCACAGGCTCCCTTCAGGGCTGCGTCCTGAGCCCCCTGCTGTGCACCCTGATGACACACGACTGCGTCCTCAGGTTCACCACCAATCACATCGTGAAGTCAGCAGACGACACAACGGTGGTGGGGCTCATCAGAGACAACAACGACCTGGACTACAGAGAGGAGGTGGAGCAGCTGGTGGGCTGGTGCAGAGAAAACAGCCTGATCCTGAATGAGGAGAAGATGAAGGAAATCATCGTCGACTTCAGGAAAAAACAGCCTCACCACGCTCCACTGATCATCAACAGCTCAGCTGTGGAGGTGGTCAGCACCACCAAATTCCTGGGGGTCCACATCACAGAAGACCTCACCTGGACTATGAACACTACGGCACTGGTCAAGAGGGCACAGAAGCGCTTGTACTTCCTGCGGAGGATGAGGAGAGCCCACCTGCCCCCACCCATCATGAGGACGTTCTACAGGAGCACCATAGAGAGCATTCTGACAAGCTGTCTCTCTGTGTGGTGTGGAGGCTGCACCGCCTCCGATTGGAAGAACGTGAGGAGAGTGGTGAGGACAGCAGAGAGGATCATAGGGGCTCCTCTTCCCTCCATTCAGGACATTTCATCTCAGCGCTGCATGTCCCGTGCCCGTAACATCATCAATGACCCATCACACCCCCACCATGGACTGTTCTCCCTGCTGCCCTCTGGGAAGAGGTTTGCAGCATCCGCTGCAGGTCCACCAGGTTCTGCAACAGCTTTTTCCCTGCTGTCATCAGACTGTTGAACACTAGAACTGTTGAGCTCTAAACTGAACTCTGCATCACACATTCACAGAACTGTACTTTATGACACTACGGACCTCTATCTTGCACTATCTCGCACTACCAACTTTACTGAACTTGTATAAACCCTTTAAATAGAAGTTTAATACATGGTTTAGCATTCCTCTGCACACTCTTGAATACTGTTTTGCCTACTTGCACTATTGCATAATTATCACTGCTGCACTTTATACTTATTTTTAATATATATATATATATATATATATAGTATATATGTATATATATATATTTTCATAGGGTATGTTACTTCTATTCAACTGCAATATCACTACTTTGTTGTAAGACGTATGCAACGGAATTTCGTTTTGTATGCACCATGTGCAGACAAGATGACAATAAAGTTTGTCTAAGTCTAAGTCATGTCAGGTCAGCTGTCTGGAGAGAGAGAGAAGTCAGGACCTGCGGGCGGAGCACCACCGTGCCACCGCCGCCATGACGGAACTCAAAAGCAAACTCCATGAGGAGAAGCAGAAAGAGTTAGCCATTACCAGGGAGACATTACTGCGGCAGCATGAAATGGAGCTGATGAGAGTGATCAAAATCAAAGATGGAGAGATCCAGCGACTGAATGCCTTGGTCCTCAGCCTGAGGGACGGCTCCATGGACAAGGTGATCCGCTCTATCCGTGTCTGACTATCCGCACGCCACGTCGGGCTTCGATGCGGCCGCTACCGTATTGTGTAGCTTGTCCCCAGTAAGCGTCGCGGCGCTCCGTTGCGGTCTCAACGGCCCGGTGTGGCGCAATGTCTGCTCAGGTGAGGAGGGGGGGCGCTTTGCTGGCGGAGGTGGAGGAGACGCAGCGGTGTCGGGAGACCGAGCGGTGTCGCCTCCACCAGGAGCGCGGAAGAAGCCCTGGCAGCGGCCCAGCAGGCCTGGCAGTCCCGAGCGGCCGAGCTCCGATCGGCTCATCACCAGCATCGGGAGGAGCTGAGCCGAACCAAGAGAGACTGCGAGAGGGAGATCCGCCGACTGGTAGGACTGATCAGATGCGCGGTGCGTGGCTATGTTCCCAATTTCGTTGTATACCTGCAGTGCAATGACACCTAAGGCATTCTATTCTATTCTATTTCACAAGAAGAAAATGTCCGGTTGCTCGCTTCGCTTTTGTCACAGCAAAGGTGTTCTAGTCGATTCAAGAAAAAAATTGGCCGGTTGCTCTCTTTGTTTTTGTCACAATTCTGGCAAATGAGTTTGCCCGCCTGCCTGAGCGCTCCCCGTTTGTACATCCAGACGGATGAGATCAAGCTGAAAGACAGAGCGGTTAGTGTTTTGGATGAAGCCCTGGGGCCGGCCACGTCCACCGCCTTCAGCTGCAGACTCAGGCTGCCGAGCAGCAGATCGCTGCCCTGAGGGATTCCCAAAGGGCGGGCCTAAACTACCCTGGAAGTGGGGTCAACGCCGCTACTAGCAATCCTCTTCATTGCGTAAGCCACCTCATCACACACTTGCAGTACGCATGACTTAGTTCGTTGCTGGAGGAAGGTAGCACAAAAACAGTTTTGAACTTTGAACGAGTGCTTGTGTGTGTGTGTTGCGGGGCGTTTTCAGTCTCAGGAGGATCGGGACACGCAACGGTTTCATCTGAAAATCGCTGAGCTCAGCGCAGTCATCAGGAAACTGGAGGATCGAAACGCCCTGCTTTCTGAAGAGCGCAATGAACTGGTAATTTATTGACGGCACGCTTGAAGGTTTGCGCTACGTTTGATGCGCGCCATCCAGCGAGGCACCCATTGCGCTTGCTTATTAGTTGAGCGGCGCGGCGAGTCGGTTGCCTGGTAGATGTCTTTTATTGGGAGCCAAAGCCACGATTCCGTTCAAACCGATGCAAAAGGAATGGATACGTTCTGGCCCGCGTGTTGTGCGTCTTTCACATCCCGCACTTCATGCTTGCAGCTAAAGCGACTGAGAGAAACAGAAAGCCAGTTTCTGCCACTCCTGTACAAAAACAAACGCCTGAGCAGGAAGAATGAAGAACTCTCGCTGGTGCTGTGTCGCCTTGAAAACAAAGTGCGCTTTGTCACCCAGGAGAACGAGGAGATGGCAAGCTTGGTAAGTCGACGCGGACAACGGCGGCGTGCCAACAGAGTCCACTGCATTTGTGTTCCACAGAGAAGGCCTAGTTCGCTCAATGACCTGGACCGCGGTTGCGGCCAGCAGGACAGTGAAATGGAGTTCCTTCAAGTTGTGGAGCAGCGGCACATCATCGACGACTTGTCCAAGGTCTTCAGGCAGGCGACTCGGTGCACGTACGGCAGCGCCGCGCTCGCTCGCTGTCGCCAGGAAACCTTTTCCGTCCAAAGCTTGGCCGGCGGCCGCCATCCAAAAAATTGGCCCCTTAAATTCCGACCTTTCAAGCAGGAGCATTGTGCGCACGCGTTTGAACACGCTTTAGACTTGTTTTGCCGTTTTCAGCAGCTCAAAGCTCCCGTTTTGTCAGCGCCTTTGCCACTCGCTGTGCGCTGAAAACGACGGACTTGCCCGGCTGCTCAGCCCGTCAACCATGAGCCGCGAGCGCGACGTCATTGTCCGTAGGCAGCTAGTGGCAAAATGCACCCTGTTAGAGTTGCGCTCGCTCCAACTTATTTTGCAAGAACCACACGGGAGACAAGTAAGTTCTTTTGGACACCTGCAGGTGGAGAGTCCATCCGTTGTACGAATGAAGTCTGACTCTCGGCTCCTGCACGAGCATTTTAATTAAGAGAAACAGGGTGGGTGTAAGAGTGGATTGAATAGAGGAAGCCCTTGACCTCTAGTCAAAACATAGCAAGGGGTGTTTTACGACTTTGTGTAGGAAGGGATAAGCGATAGGGATAAATAAGGGATAAATAATATTATTTATTACAGGTCGCAGTCAAAGTCAAAGCAACACAATGATACGATAAAGATAATCTGGAAAACCCTGACACACCCTGTAGTTGTCACTTTTGGAAAAGACGAGCGTCCCTCCAATCATCGCCGGTGACGTGTTTTTCAGGCTCTGGAGACAGGAGCTCATGTCAGAAATGTCATTGTGAGTCGCGTTTGTTTCTGCGCCGGAGCCGTTCGTTCCCTTTGCATCCAAAGAATCTCAAAGGCGGATTATTTGTGTCGACAGGAGAGAGATTTGCTGCTACGATACCGACGTCGAGAATCTCTGAGGAGGAACAAAGCGTGAGGTCCTGCAAGGTGAGTCTGTTTGTTTGCGGCTGCTTGGTGTTGCGCAAGATGAAATGGCCTTTTTCTCGCTATCGTTCCTCTCGTCGATTCATCGTGAGGTGTCGCTTCAGTTTGTTCAGAGAGATGTTTGCTTCCGCGCCCGCAGGTCATCGAAACATTTTACGGCTACGACGAAGACGTGTTGGTGGACTCGGACGGATCGTCCTTGTCTTTTCACACCGACAGAACCCCCGACACGGAACCCGAAGAGGTAGCCCGCCATTTCTGCCAGCGTATTGGCACCAAACATTCCTCTTCAGCCTGGAATCGGACTCGTCTTTGCGTCGCGGGTGCTTTGTCGCCGGTCTGACTGATTCTGGTACTAGTGCTGTGTTGCATTGGTGTGTGCATGAAGAGGCGGAGCTTCGCTACCGCCAGCTGACGCAAGAATATCAAGCGCTGCAACGAGCCTACGCTCTGCTAGCCCAGACCAGCGAAGGGGACTACGACGCCGAGAAGGAGATCAAGGTGGCGCCCCTTCCCGCAACCCCCGGCCGGGTCGCAGCCTCCCCGTTCTCACCCAGCCTCGGGTGTTCTCTGGTCTGAAAGGAGGAGGAGGAGCCTCCCTCCTCCTCCTTTCAGACCAGAGAAAAGCTGATGGTAGAAATGGGTCACTATCAAAGCAGAGTAGCAGATCTGGAGTCAGCGCTGAAGCAACAAGGACAGGTAAGCTCATCAATGAGCACACCTTTTTCTCAGACAAAATAGCTACATTCTTCAGTCACTCATCCGTCTGGCATTACTGGACCAACCCCCCCCCCCCCCCCCCCCCCCCGAACGTGGCTGGGAAAATGCGGAGAAAAGCAAATGTCATTTTCCAGTCAACCAAAGAATTTGTGGATGAAAATGACACAACATTCCAAAGCTGTCCACGCGTTTGTCTCTTCTAGAATGTCAAGTGGGTGGAGGAGAAGCAGCTGCTGCGTCAGAGCAATCAGCAGTTGGCCGAAAAGGTGACGGAAAGAAAGGCGCTGGGCGGAGTCGCTTGGCGTCACACCTGTCGGGAAGCCCCGCAGATGAGGTCTGACTGTCTTTTCAGGTCAGGCGGATGGAGGCGGAAGAAGCGCGTCTGAAAGAGCACATCCAGGATATCCGAGACCAAAACGAACTGCTTGAGTTCCGCATCCTGGAGCTGGAGGTGGGAAGACTCGCACAAGCGTGTTGAGGCCAGAGATGTGACGGACGGACGGACGGACGGACGGACGGATGCATGCCTCTGCCTTTCAGGAGAGGGAGTGGCGCTCCCCCGTCTTGAAGTTTCTGCAAGTCCGTTTCCCAGACGGCCTCAGCCCTTTGCAGATCTACTGCGAGGCCGAGGGCGTGAGCGTACGTAAGGCGTCCCTCGCAACCCTAACCTTAACCCGAGGTCCCAGAACACCTTACATTGCTCCTTGCGCCTTTCCCCCGGACATCGTCATCAGTGATCTGATGAAGAAGCTGGACATCCTGGGCTATAACGCCGTAAGTGTATGTCGAACTCCTTATGTTCGCACTCCACGAGACTCGGCGGCTCAAATGTGACTTTTGGAAGGCTTTGCGCTGAAAGAAGCTTGTTGACGCTGTGCCTTTGGGCTCTTGCAGAATCTCACCAACGAGGAGCAGGTGGTCGTGATTCACGCCAGGACCCTTCTCACCCTAGCCGAGAAGGTAACGCGCACGTCCACGCACGCTCTCGCATTCTGCTTATGTGACAGCAGCCTTTCCTCAGTGGTTAGAATACATCAAAGTGACCAAGTCAGCACTTCAACAGAAGATGTTGGACATTGAAAGTGAGAAGGTAGACAGACACGCGACATCAGCCAAGGGGAACTCCGGCAATGTGCCCCAACAATTCTGACCTTGAGCTGTGCTAGGATATGTTCTGCAAGCAGAAGGGCTACCTGGATGAAGAGTTGGACTTCAGGAAGTGTTCCATGGACCAGGCTCATAAGGTAAGCCGCCCTCAAATCTCCCGCCGGACCACTGATGGACGAGGATTGCGGCCCAGAGGATCCTGGAGCTGGAGGCCATGTTGTACGAGGCGCTACCGCAGCGGGACTGCCCCGCCACGGACGGCGAAAAAGCCAGCCACGCTGGCGTGAATGACGTGCTGACGGCGGATCAGAGAGAAGAGCTTAGGAGCGCCGTGGACCAATGGAAGCGAGCCCTGATGTGCGAGTTGAGGGAGCGCGACGCTTGCATCCTCCAAGAGAGAATGGATCTGCTGCACAGCGCGCAACAGGTAAGGGCCCAAAGCCAGCCCGGCACTTACTTGCACGCTTACTGGCTTTTGAATGCCACTTTCCATTTGTCCGTCCTAGAGGAACAAAGAGCTGAAAGAATTCATCGAAGCTCAGAAGAGACAAATCAAACAATTGGAGGAGAAGTTTCTGTTTCTCTTTCTATTCTTCTCCTTGGCCTTCATTCTGTGGCCCTAACACCAGCTGGTGAGTGAGCTCCAGCGGCACCGCACTCGACACCTCCGATACACTGCCAGCCGGTCTCAGACGTTGGCAGACGCTCCGATGCCAACGTATACCCCCCGCCACGGTGACAGAGGCACCGCGTCACACCGGCGCTCATCCAATCAGAAGGCAGGAAAAGCAAATTCACATGCAGGGCACTTTTGAACCAGAAGAGAGCGCCACAAAAAACGGTTGTTGCCCCAAACGCGCACTAAAAAGGGTCAGAATAACAAGAGTCCCACTGGCCAGCCGGGGCCACCCGTCCAGCTGTTTCTTCAGGGGGGAAAAAAATTGGAGTCACCGGTGAGTACATTTTGCATTTAGCTCTGCTTTTCTGCTTCTGTCTTCAAGTGTGTGGCATCCTGCGATCAAAGATTCAGCCAACCCCAAAGCGGTTGACCTCAACGTCCCACCACCATGCCTACCAGAGCAGGTGACGTGATGCTTTGGACATCCTTCCGTCTCAGATGCCCAAAAGTACTCTTTGCCACATCTGCGGCAATACGGTGTCTTTTCAAAGGTGCAAATAAATCCAGCGTGGGCGGAACACGCACGTCTTCGGTTTTTCCCGCTTTGTTTGTGTGACAGCTGTTGTGAAAATTTTATACAAATAAAGTTGTATAGTACAGGTTTGGCCAAGCCGCAACTCCCGAACCGCATGCGGCTCTTTTATGTTCATATCAACATTTGTGTGTGTGTGTGTGTGTGGGGGGGGGGGGGGGGGAGGGGGGGTTGTGCGTGTTGGCTTCACTTGAGTTCAATTTGGTATTTTGGTCAAAAGCGCATGTGGTGAAATTCCACAAAGTAGGATGGGCAAACACATTTCTTTAAACTATGAGTGTCAATTGGGCTCTCGAAATGGCAGGGAAAAGATGCACAGCAAAACGAAAATACGTAGATGAACACAGGACGTTTTAATCAGAGTGGGAAAGTTTCTATTTTTTGTTGAACGTGATGGCAAACCATTCTGCCTGATATGTCAGACCTCAGCGCATTTCAAAGATTCAAATCTTCAGCGCCATGCACTTCAGCTCACTCCATGCTAACATTGATCAGGCGTCGAACCCGCATCATCATGCTTAAGAGGTGGCCATGCTAACCAGTGCGCCATTATGTCAACGCATAATAACTAAGTCTACTGGTCAAAACAGCGGTTACTATATGACGTCGCTACGTCGTGGTCACGTGACGCAGACAAGACGTCAATGGACGTGGGCAGAGTTAACTTGTTTAAAAGGGAGTAGGCAGAAGAAATATTTAATTTATTTAAATCTATTTTGAGTGCACACCATTATGCCAATGCATAACAACTGTAAATCTACTAAACAAAACAGCGGTTGCTATATGACATCTGCCACGTCGTGGTCACGTGACATACGTGACGTCGATGGGCGTAACTTTCGCCGGAATTCAAATCCGCGGGGAGAGTTAACTTGTTTAAAAGAGAGTGGGCAGAAGAATTATTTAATTTATTTAAATCTATTTGGTGTGTGCGCCATTATGTCAATGCATAACAACTGTAAGTCTACTAAACAAAACAGCGGTTGCTATATGAGTCTGCCACGTCGTGGTCACGTGACGCGGACGTGACGTCGACGCCTACTTTACATCCCACCGATCACAGGACCCCCTCGGCTGCATAACCGTGCCCCCTTCCCAACCAATCGGATTTGCTATACGCGAAAACGACGCCAATGGAAAGAGCTTCCGCCCAAATTTAAATCCGTGGGCGTGGCTCGCAGCAGGAAGTAGGAAAATGGCGGCGATGTTGACAAAGACACAGCGGATGGTAACATACGACTAACAAGAGAAATAGTTTTATTTTCTGCTTGCAACTGGACCGTCCAGAGCGTACACGGTAAGTACAACTCATCGTTTTTAAAAAGAAGTACTTTTGTTGCCCTGAAAAGCGAGTGAGCGTGGCGTTTGTGGGGGACGTCGAATTTCGACGATTCTTTCTGGTCAACGGTTGTAAATGATTGTGTTGATTAAAAAAGAAAACTTGATGTAACTCTACTTTTAACTGCCGTTTCAGATAGATTTGGAATTGCATCACATCCAATTTTGCCTAGAGCGTACACGGTAAGTAACACTCGTTGTGTTTAAGGAGATTTACGTTTGTAATAGCAGAAGTGTAGCCGCGTTGCGTTGTACGTGTGAATGTTGGTCCGGGCGAAATGTTAATGTTTAATTTCATTCCTTTAGGTTCCACGGTGTTTGTTGGCTGCAAGTTTTCCACTGCAAGAAGAGGCTCATATCATTGACCAGGAGCGAGCTACAATGGTGAGTAGCCATAACATTTATGTTAAACACTTCCTATTTCATGTCTAACAGTACTTGATTTAACAAATAACCATAAATAAATACAGTGTGGGCACTGAAGTTAACATATGTGATTATACTGCCTAATCTGTCACCGAGTAGATTGTTGCAAAGTAATATAAGATCCAAAGTTGTAATTCAGAATAGTTTTCAAAAGAAGGCCATTAGAATTATATACAAGTCTGATTACCCTGAACAAGCTATTAATTAAATCACAAATTCTTCAATTCAAAGATTTGGTAGATTATCAGACAAATAATGTCTAACAGTAATTGATTTAACACATCACGATAAGTAGATTGAGTGTGGGCACTCTCAAGTTAACATATGTGATTATACTGCCTAATCTGTTACAGAGTATGTTGTTGCCAAGTAATGTAGAATAGATCCAAAGTAGTAATCCAGAATAGTTTTGAAGAGGCCATTAGAATGATAAACAAATCTGATTACCTTGAACATAATAACAAGCTAAGTGTTTAATATGTCCTATGAAGTCAAAATTGGGCACCATCATGTGGTGAAATTTGGAATTGCATCACATCCAATTTTGCCTGGGAACAAACAGATTACATAAATCTTAGTTTTGAATAAGCCACTCCTTCTCAAACAAGTAAACTCTGCCCATTTTGCGCAGTAGATGTTCTGTTAATATCTAGTATTTATACAAAGTCATAATTTAAATTGCTTTCAACCTTCATTCATCGGTTCAACCAACATTACTCGCTCTTATTACCAACTTGTATTGATTTAACTAAGCGTTTAATACTTCCTATCAGGTCTCAAATCGAGATTTGGCAAAATACAATTTCAGCAAATCCAATTTTGCCAGGGAACAAAAATAGATTAAATAAACTAAATAAGTCCTCTTCCCATTAAATAAATCAGAAAAGTCTGTCTTGTAACCAGTCCTCTTCAAACAAGTAAAGTCTGCCCATTTTGTGCCGTAGATTTTGTGTCTATGCCTAGTATTTAAACAAAATCATAATTTAAACGACTTCTTTCCTTCATTCACTTTGGAAATTTGGAATTGCAGCAAATCGAATTTTGGCAGGGAACAAAAATAGATCAATTAAACTAAATAAGTCTTCTTCCCATTAAATAAATTAAAAAAGTCTGTCTTGTAACCAGTCCTTTTCAAACAAGTAAAGTCTGCCCATTTTGTGCCGTCGATTTTGTGTTAATGCCTAGTATTTATACAAAATCATAATTTAAAGGACTTCATTCCTTCATTCACTTTGGAAATTTGGAATTGCAGCACATCAAATTTTGCCTGGGAAGAAAAGTAGATTAAATAAATTTAATAAGTCTTACTACTTCCCATTAAATAAATTAAATACGTCTTACTTGTTCCCACTCCTTTTCAAAACAGTAGTTTAAAACGAGGGCCCTTCACTCAATCTTTAACCTCAACCCCGCACGTTGTGTTGTATCTGTGAATGTTGGTTGTGGCCAAATGATAGTTTTCTTTCATTCGTTTAGGTTCCAAGAAAACTTGATGTAACTCTACTTTTAACTGCCGTTTCAGATAAGCGGGTATTACGTCGCAGTCAAATGCCGCGGATATGACGTAATTGCCCGAACCTCCGCCAAAATTCAAATCTGTTGGCGCGATGGCCGTGAGCCACTGAGCAGCGACGATTATCAACAGAAATATCTTTATTTTCTGCTTGCAACTGGACCGTCTAGAGCGTACACGGTAAGTAACACTCATTGTGTTTAAGGAGATTTACGTTTGTAATAGCAGAAGTGTAGCCGCGTTGCGTTGTACGTGTGAAAATTGGTCGAGGCGAAATGTTAATGTTTAATTTCATTCCTTTAGGTTCCACGGTGTTTGTTGGCTGCAAGTTTTCCACTGCAAGAAGAGGCTCGTATCATTGATCAGGAGCGAGCTACAATGGTGAGTAGCCATAACATTTATGTTAAACACTTCCTATTTCATGTCTAACAGTACTTGATTTAACAAATAACCATAAATAAATACAGTGTGGGCACTGAAGTTAACATATGTGATTATACTGCCTAATCTGTCACGGAGTAGATTGTTGCAAAGTAATATAAGATCCAAAGTTGTAATTCAGAATAGTTTTCAAAAGAAGGCCATTAGAATTATATACAAGTCTGAGTACCCTGAACAAGCTATTAATTAAATCACAAATTCTTCAATTCAAAGATTTGGTAGATTATCAGACAAATAATGTCTAACAGTAATTGATTTAACACATCACGATAAGTAGATTGAGTGTGGGCACTCTCAAGTTAACATATGTGATTATACTGCCTAATCTGTTACAGAGTATGTTGTTGCCAAGTAATGTAGAATAGATCCAAAGTAGTAATCCAGAATAGTTTTGAAGAGGCCATTAGAATGATAAACAAATCTGATTACCTTGAACATAATAACAAGCTAAGTGTTTAATATGTCCTATGAAGTCAAAATTGGGCACCATCATGTGGTGAAATTTGGAATTGCATCACATCCAATTTTGCCTGGGAACAAACAGATTACATAAATCTTAGTTTTGAATAAGCCACTCCTTCTCAAACAAGTAAACTCTGCCCATTTTGCGCAGTAGATGTTCTGTTAATATCTAGTATTTATACAAAGTCATAATTTAAATTGCTTTCAACCTTCATTCATCGGTTCAACCAACATTACTCGCTCTTATTACCAACTTGTATTGATTTAACTAAGCGTTTAATACTTCCTATCAGGTCTCAAATCGAGATTTGGCAAAATACAATTTCAGCAAATCCAATTTTGCCAGGGAACAAAAATAGATTAAATAAACTAAATAAGTCCTCTTCCCATTAAATAAATCAGAAAAGTCTGTCTTGTAACCAGTCCTCTTCAAACAAGTAAAGTCTGCCCATTTTGTGCCGTAGATTTTGTGTCTATGCCTAGTATTTAAACAAAACCATAATTTAAACGACTTCTTTCCTTCATTCACTTTGGAAATTTGGAATTGCAGCAAATCGAATTTTGGCAGGGAACAAAAATAGATCAATTAAACTAAATAAGTCTTCTTCCCATTAAATAAATTAAAAAAGTCTGTCTTGTAACCAGTCCTTTTCAAACAAGTAAAGTCTGCCCATTTTGTGCCGTCGATTTTGTGTTAATGCCTAGTATTTATACAAAATCATAATTTAAAGGACTTCATTCCTTCATTCACTGTGGAAATTTGGAATTGCAGCACATCAAATTTTGCCTGGGAAGAAAAGTAGATTAAATAAATTTAATAAGTCTTACTACTTCCCATTAAATAAATTAAATACGTCTTACTTGTTCCCACTCCTTTTCAAAACAGTAGTTTAAAACGAGGGCCCTTCACTCAATCTTTAACCCCAACCCCGCACGTTGTGTTGTATCTGTGAATGTTGGTTGTGGCCAAATGATAGTTTTCTTTCATTCGTTTAGGTTCCAAGAAAACTTGATGTAACTCTACTTTTAACTGCCGTTTCAGATAAGCGGGTATTACGTCGCAGTCATGTGCCGTGGATATGACGTAATTGCCCGAACCTCCGCCAAAATTCAAATCTGTTGGCGCGATGGCCGTGAGCCACTGAGCAGCGACAATTATCAACAGAAATATCTTTATTTTCTGCTTGCAACTGGACCGTCTAGAGCGTACACGGTAAGTAACACTCATTGTGTTTAAGGAGATTTACGTTTGTAATAGCAGAAGTGTAGCCGCGTTGCGTTGTACGTGTGAAAATTGGTCGAGGCGAAATGTTAATGTTTAATTTCATTCCTTTAGGTTCCACGGTGTTTGTTGGCTGCAAGTTTTCCACTGCAAGAAGAGGCTCGTATCATTGACCAGGAGCGAGCTACAATGGTGAGTAGCCATAACATTTATGTTAAACACTTCCTATTTCATGTCTAACAGTACTTGATTTAACAAATAACCATAAATAAATACAGTGTGGGCACTGAAGTTAACATATGTGATTATACTGCCTAATCTGTCACGGAGTAGATTGTTGCAAAGTAATATAAGATCCAAAGTTGTAATTCAGAATAGTTTTCAAAAGAAGGCCATTAGAATTATATACAAGTCTGATTACCCTTAACATAACAACAAGCTATTAATTAAATCACAAATTCTTCAATTCAAAGATTTGGTAGATTATCAGACAAATAATGTCTAACAGTAATTGATTTAACACATCACGATAAGTAGATTGAGTGTGGGCACTCTCAAGTTAACAAATATGATTATACTGCCTAATCTGTTACAGAGTATGTTGTTGCCAAGTAATGTAGAATAGATCCAAAGTAGTAATCCAGAATAGTTTTGAAGAGGCCATTAGAATAATAAACAAATCTGATTACCTTGAACATAATAACAAGCTAAGTGTTTAATATGTCCTATGAAGTCAAAATTGGGCACCATCATGTGGTGAAATTTGGAATTGCATCACATCCAATTTTGCCTGGGAACAAACAGATTAAATAAATCTTAGTTTTGAACAAGCCACTCCTTCTCAAACAAGTAAACTCTGCCCATTTCGCGCAGTAGATGTTCTGTTAATATCTAGTATTTATACAAAGTCATAATTTAAATTGCTTTCAACCTTCATTCATCGGTTCAACCAACATTACTCGCTCTTATTACCAACTTGTATTGATTTAACTAAGCGTTTAATACTTCCTATCAGGTCTCAAGGCAAGATTTGGCAAAATACAATTTCAGCAAATCCAATTTTGCCAGGGAACAAAAATAGATTAAATAAACTAAATAAGTCTTCTTCCCATTAAATAAATCAGAAAAGTCTGTCTTGTAACCAGTCCTCTTCAAACAAGTAAAGTCTGCCCATTTTGTGCCGTAGATTTTGTGTCTATGCCTAGTATTTAAACAAAATCATAATTTAAACGACTTCTTTCCTTCATTCACTTTGGAAATTTGGAATTGCAGCAAATCGAATTTTGCCAGGGAACAAAAATAGATCAATTAAACTAAATAAGTCTTCTTCCCATTAAATAAATTAAAAAAGTCTGTCTTGTAACCAGTCCTTTTCAAACAAGTAAAGTCTGCCCATTTTGTGCCGTCGATTTTGTGTTAATGCCTAGTATTTATACAAAATCATAATTTAAAGGACTTCATTCCTTCATTCACTTTGGAAATTTGGAATTGCAGCACATCAAATTTTGCCTGGGAAGAAAAGTAGATTAAATAAATTTAATAAGTCTTACTACTTCCCATTAAATAAATTAAATACGTCTTACTTGTTCCCACTCCTTTACAAAAAAGTAGTTTAAAACGAGGTCCCTTCACTCAACCTTTAACCCTATTTATTCACCT
Source organism: Syngnathus floridae (assembly GCF_059516105.1). Classification (NCBI taxonomy): domain Eukaryota; kingdom Metazoa; phylum Chordata; class Actinopteri; order Syngnathiformes; family Syngnathidae; genus Syngnathus; species Syngnathus floridae. The sequence continues at coordinate 63,541 of NW_028284110.1, read as the reverse complement.
TCTAGGCTAAGTGTTAAAGGCTAAGTGTTAAAGGCTAAGTGTTAAAGGCTAAGTGTTAGAGGCTAAGTGCCAGAGGCTAGGCGCCAGAGGCGAGTTTTTGTGGGCTGAAGTTTTAGTGGGGTTAGTGTGAATACAATCCAAAAGAATACAACAGAATACAATACAATAGAATATAATACATTAAATAAATTAAATACGTCTTACTTGTTCCCAATCCTTTTCAAAAAAGTAGTTTAAAACGAGGGCCCTTCACTCAACCTTTAACCTCAACCCCGCACGTCACATTGTGTTGTATCTGTGAATGTTGGTTGTGGCCAAATGATAGTTTTCTTTCATTCGTTTAGGTTCCACGGTGTTTGTTGGCTATGTTTTCCACTGTCAGAAGGATGAAAATACAAAGTACAACGCTTGGACGTGGGCGAAGACGTCACCGGTGAGTCCTTCCTTCCTATTTATTTACCTTCTAGATGCTAGAGGCTAAGTGTTAGAGGCTAAGTGTTAGAGGCTAAGTGTTAAACACAATACGAACAACACAACGATACTGCACTGAACAACACGATACCGCACTGAGAAACACGATACCGCACTGAACAACACGATACCGCACTGAACAACACCATGCCGCACTGAACACCATGCCGCACTGAACAACACCATCCCGCACTGAACAACACCATGCCGCACTAAACAACACCATGCCGCACTGAACAACACCATGCCTCACTGAACGACACCATGCCGCACTGAAAGACACCATGCCGCACTGAACGACACCATGCCGCACTGAAAGACACCATCCCGCACTGAACACCATGCCGCACTGAACAACACCATCCTGCACTGAACAACACCATCCCGCACTGAACAACACCATGCCGCACTGAACAACATTATGCCGCACTGAACATTATGCCGCACTGAACAACACCATGCCGCACTGAACAACACCATGCCGCACTGAACAACATTATGCCGCACTGAACAACACCATGCCGCACTGAACAACACCATGCCGCACTGAACAACACCATGCCGCACTGAACAACATTATGCCGCACTGAACAACACCATGCCGCACTGAACAACACCATCCTGCACTGAACAACACCATTCCGCATTGAACACCATGCCGCACTGAACAACACCATCCCGCACTGAACAACACCATCCCGCACTGAACAACACCATGCCGCACTGAACAACATTATGCCGCACTGAACAACATTATGCCGCACTGAACAACACCATGCCGCACTGAACAACACCATGCCGCACTGAACAACACCATGCCGCACTGAACAACATTATAACGCACTGAACAACACCATCCCGCACTGAACAACACCATGCCGCACTAAACAACATTATGCCGCACTGAACAACATTATGCCGAAATGAACAACACCATGCCGCACTGAACAACACCATGCCGCACTGAACAACACCATCCTGCACTGAACAACACCATCCCGCACTGAACAACACCATGCCGCACTGAACAACACCATGCCGCACTGAACAACACCATGCCGCACTGAACAACACCATGCCGCAATGAACAACACCATCCCGCACTGAACAACATTATGCCGCACTGAACAACATTATGCCGCACTGAACAACATTATGCCGCACTGAACAACATTATGCCGCACTGAACAACATTATGCCGCACTGAACAACACCATGCCGCACTGAACAACACCATGCCGCACTGAACAACACCATGCCGCACTGAACAACACCATGCCGCACTGAACAACACGATCCCGCATTGAACAACACCATGCCGCACTGAACAACACCATCCTGCACTGAACAACACCATCCCGCAATGAACAACACCATGCCGCACTGAACAACATTATGGCGCACTGAACAACATTATGCCGCACTGAACAACACCATGCCGCACTGAACAACACCATGCCGCACTGAACAACACCATGCCGCAATGAACAACACCATCCCGCACTGAACAACACCATGCCGCACTGAGCAACACCATGCCGCACTGAACAACACCATCCCGCACTGAACAACACCATGCCGCACTGAACAACACCATTCCGCACTGAACAACACCATGCCGCACTGAACAACATTACGCTGCACTGAACAACACCATGCCGCACTGAACAACATTATAACGCACTGAACAACACCATCCCGCACTGAACAACACCATGCCGCACTGAACAACACCATCCCGCACTGAACAACACCATGCCGCACTGAACAACACCATTCCGCACTGAACAACACCATGCCGCACTGAACAACATTACGCTGCACTGAACAACACCATGCCGCACTGAACAACATTATAACGCACTGAACAACACCATCCCGCACTGAACAACACCATGCCGCACTGAACAACATTATGCCGCACTGAACAACACCATGCCGCACTGAACAACACCATCCTGCACTGAACAACACCATTCCGCATTGAACACCATGCCGCACTGAACAACACCATCCCGCACTGAACAACACCATCCCGCACTGAACAACACCATGCCGCACTGAACAACATTATGCCGCACTGAACAACATTATGCCGCACTGAACAACACCATAACGCACTGAACAACACCATGCCGCACTGAACAACACCATGCCGCACTGAACAACATTATAACGCACTGAACAACACCATCCCGCACTGAACAACACCATGCCGCACTGAGCAACACCATGCCGCACTGAACAACACCATGCCGCACTGAACAACACCATTCCGCACTGAACAACACCATGCCGCACTGAACAACATTACGCTGCACTGAACAACACCATGCCGCACTGAACAACACCATGCCGCACTGAACAACACCATGCCGCATTGAACAACACCATGCCGCATTGAACAACACCATGCCGCACTGAACAACACCATCCTGCACTGAACAACACCATGCCGCATTGAACAACACCATGCCGCACTGAACAACACCATCCTGCACTGAACAACACCATCCCGCACTGAACAACACCATCCCGCATTGAACAACACCATCCTGCACTGAACAACACCATGCCGCACTGAACAACACCATGCCGCACTGAACAACACCATTCCGCACTGAACAACACCATGCCGCACTGAACAACACCATCCTGCACTGAACAACACCATCCCGCACTGAACAACACCATGCCGCATTGAACAACACCATCCTGCACTGAACAACACCATCCTGCACTGAACAACACCATGCCGCACTGAACAACACCATGCCGCACTGAACAACACCATGCCGCACTGAACAACACCATGCCGCACTGAACAACATTATGCCGCACTGAACAACATTATGTCGCACTGAACAACACCATGCCGCACTGAACAACACCATGCCGCACTGAACAACATTATGCCGCACTGAAAAACACCATGCCGCACTGAACAACACCATCCCGCACTGAACAACACCATGCCGCATTGAACAACACCATGCCGCACTGAACAACACCATGCTGCACTGAACAACATTATGCTGCACTGAACAACACGATCCTGCATTGAACAACACCATGCCGCACTGAACAACACCATCCTGCACTGAACAACACCATCCTGCACTGAACAACACCACCCCGCACTGAACAACACGATCCCGCATTGAACAACACCATCCCGCACTGAACAACACCATGCCGCACTGAACAACACCATGCCGCACTGAACAACACCATGCCGCACTGAACAACACCATGCCGCACTGAACAACACCATGCCGCACTGAACAACACCATGCCGCACTGAACAACATTATGCCGCACTGAACAACACCATGCCGCACTGAACAACACCATCCCGCACTGAACAACACCATGCCGCATTGAACAACACCATGCCGCACTGAACAACACCATCCTGCACTGAACAACACCATCCCGCACTAAACAACACCATGCCGCACTGAACAACATTATGGCGCACTGGACAACATTATGCCGCACTGAACAACACCATGCCGCACTGAACAACACCATGCCGCACTGAACAACACCATGCCGCACTGAACAACACCATGCCGCACTGAACAACATTATGCCGCACTGAACAACACCATGCCGCACTGAACAACACCATGCCGCACTGAACAACACGATCCCGCATTGAACAACACGATCCTGCACTGAACAACACCATGCCGCACTGAACAACACCATGCCGCACTGAACAACACCATTCCGCACTGAACAACACCATGCCGCACTGAACAACACCATCCTGCACTGAACAACACCATCCCGCACTGAACAACACCATGCCGCATTAAACAACACCATGCCGCACTGAACAACACCATCCTGCACTGAACAACACCATGCCGCACTGAACAACACCATGCCGCACTGAACAACACCATGCCGCACTGAACAACATTATGCCGCACTGAACAACATTATGCCGCACTAAACAACATTATGTCGCACTGAACAACACCATGCCGCACTGAACAACACCATGCTGCACTGAACAACATTATGCCGCACTGAACAACACGATCCCGCATTGAACAACACCATCCCGCAGTGAACAACACCATGCCGCATTGAACAACACCATGCCGCACTGAACAACACCATGCTGCACTGAACAACATTATGCTGCACTGAACAACACGATCCTGCATTGAACAACACCATGCCGCACTGAACAACACCATCCTGCACTGAACAACACCATGCCGCACTGAACAACACCATGCCGCACTGAACAACATTATGCCGCACTGAACAACACCATGCCGCACTGAACAACACCATGCCGCACTGAACAACACCATGCCGCACTGAACAACACCATGCCGCAATGAACAACACCATCCCGCACTGAACAACACCATGCCGCATTGAACAACACCATGCCGCACTGAACAACACCATCCCGCACTGAACAACACCACCCCGCACTGAACAACACGATCCCGCATTGAACAACACCATCCCGGACTGAACAACACCATGCCGCACTGAACAACACCATTCCGCACTGAACAACACCATGCCGCACTGAACAACACCATGCCGCACTGAACAACACCATGCCGCACTGAACAACACCATGCCGCACTGAACAACACCATCCCGCACTGAACAACACCATGCCGCATTGAACAACACCATGCCGCACTGAACAACACCATCCTGCACTGAACAACACCATCCCGCACTGAACAACACCATGCCGCACTGAACAACATTATGGCGCACTGAACAACATTATGCCGCACTGAACAACACCATGCCGCACTGAACAACACCATGCCGCACTGAACAACACCATGCCGCACTGAACAACATTATGCCGCACTGAACAACATTATGCCGCACTGAACAACACCATGCCGCACTGAACAACACCATGCCGCACTGAACAACACCATGCCGCACTGAACAACACGACGTCGCACTGAACAACACGACGCCGCACAGAACAACACGACGCCGCACAGAATAACACAATACCGCACAGAACAACACAATACCGCACAAACAGTTTTAGATAATATTACGTCGCAGTCATGTGACGCGGACATGACGTCAATAGGCGGAACTCACGGCAAAATTATAATCCGTGGGCGTGGCTTGCAACAGGAAGTAGGAAAGCGGCAGTTCTGGCAAACAAGACACAGCGGTTAGTAACACGATGACTAACAAGGCAAATATTTTTGTTTTCAGCTTGCAACTTGACCGTCTAGAGCGTACAAGGTAATTACAACTGTTTTTTTTTAGCCCTGAAAAGCGAGGGAGTGTGGCGTTTGGGAGGAATGTCGAACTCGGCGTCTGCTTCCAGCCACAGACGCCAAATTTCGACGATTATTTCGACTGGTCAACGGTTGTAAATTATTGCGTTGACTAAAAACTTTATTTAACTCTACTCTTAACTTTGCCGTTTCAGATATGCGGGTATTACACCGCGGAAATGACGTCAATAGGCTGAACTCTCGCCAAAATTCAAATCTGTGGGCGCAATGGCCTTGAGCGAGACACCGGATACAAACACGACGATTATCAACAGAAATATCTTTATTTTCTGCTTGCAAGTGGACCGTCTAGAGCGTACACGGTAAGTACAACTCATTGTGTTTAAAAAGATTTACGTTTGTGTAGTTTGCGTTGCGTTGTATCTGTGAATGTTGGTTGAGGCTAAATGTTAATGTTTAATTTCATTCCTTTAGGTTCCACGGTGTTTGTTGGCTGTATGTTTTCCACTGCAAGAAGAGGCTCGTATCATTGACCAGCAGGAGCTACAATGGTGAGTACCCCTTTCGTCTTCCATTTATGTTAAACACTTCCTATTTCATGTCTAACAGTACTCGATTTAACAAATAACCATAAATAAATACAGTGTGGGCAGTCACGTTAACATATGTGATTATCCTGCCTAATATGTTTATCACAAATATGTCACTAATCACTAATATGTTTATTTGTTTATCACAACACCTTTGGACCTTCAGCAATCGATTATTTCCCTTCATCTACATAGAGACAGAACGATGGTGTCTTAAACATCTCATTCATTTCACCAAATAACTTCACGCAGGTGGATAACGGCCGTCTCGGTCACGCTATGTTGCGTGATGCAGTTTTGAAGAACCAAATGCATTTATTCAATGAATAAGTCAAGCTAGTTCTATGTTTATGATGTTGTAAGTTACGGTACCGATTGAAGTTGAGTTCGAAGCCAGTGGAAAACAGCGCTGCGTTTGTGCTCTCCAGGTACAAATGTTGTGATCTCTGACTGACGACCGGGCGAGACTCGAGTAAGAGATGTCCAAACGAGCTCCGGCAGGGCGGGCCAAGGCGGAGCGAACGGACGCCCTTCAGGCCGCCAATGACGAGCTGAGAACCAAACTGATGGACGTCCAGTTAGAACTTCAGCAGGAGAAGAACAAGGTGAAAACCTCAACAGACAGACACTGCCTGCCTCCCTGCCTGCCTCCCTGCCTGCCTCCCTGCCTGCCTCCCTCCCTCCCAGTTTTCCCGATGTAGATTAGACATGCGTGTGCCATGACTGTGTCAGCCTACATCAACAAATGCACCGAGGACGTCAGCACCACTAAGAATATCATCACCCGGGGCAACCAACGACCCTGGATGACTGAGGAGGTACGTCAAACGCTACGAGCGCGGAACTCTGCCTTCAAGTCTGGCGACAAGGAGACACTGAGGACAGCGAGAGCCAACTTGAACCGTGCCATCAGGATAGCGAAGCGAGACCGCAGTCGAAAATTTCAGGATCGTTTCCACGACGTCAAAAACATCAGGAGTATGTGGCAAGGCATACGGGCGATTACAGACTACAACTCACCCTCCCCCCCCCCCGGTGGGTGTAGTTGATGCTGACTTTCTAAATGGTCTAAATAACTTCTTTGGGAGGTTCGAGGCACTAAACGGCACTCCAGCAGTTAAAACTGTCCCCCATCAGGAAGAGGAGGTACTCTGCCTTGACTCCGCCGATGTGTTGAAGACCCTGAGGAGAGTCAACCCCTGTAAGGCCCCTGGCCCCGACAACATTCCTGGGCGTGTGTTCAGGGAATGTGCAAGTCATCTGGCTGGGGTCATCACAGACATTTTTAACACCTCGCTGGGCCAAGCCACAGTGCCGGCGTGCTTTAAGACTGCCTCCATCATTCCGGTGCCGAAGAAACCTCAAATCACCTCATTTAATGATTACCGGCCTGTTGCACTGACTCCGGTTATGATGAAGTGCTTCGAAAGGCTGCTTAAAGGTCACATCGTTTCCAGACTCCCCCTATTATTTGACCCGTTCCAGTTTGCCGACCGGCAAAACCGCTCCACTCAGGACGCCATCTCCTCCGTTCTTCACCTGAGCCTGGCTCACCTGGAGGAGAAGAACACCCATGTGCGGAGGCTGTTCCTGGACTTCAGCTCAGCGTTTAACACCATCATCCCACAGCATCTGGTAGGAAAATTGGAACACCTGGGCTTCAACACCCCCCTTCGCAACTGGCTGCTAGACTTCCTCACCAACAGACCTCAGTCAGTCCGGGTCGGACAGAACACCTCTGATGTCATCACCCTCAGCACAGGCTCCCTTCAGGGCTGCGTCCTGAGCCCCCTGCTGTGCACCCTGATGACACACGACTGCGTCCTCAGGTTCACCACCAATCACATCGTGAAGTCAGCAGACGACACAACGGTGGTGGGGCTCATCAGAGACAACAACGACCTGGACTACAGAGAGGAGGTGGAGCAGCTGGTGGGCTGGTGCAGAGAAAACAGCCTGATCCTGAATGAGGAGAAGATGAAGGAAATCATCGTCGACTTCAGGAAAAAACAGCCTCACCACGCTCCACTGATCATCAACAGCTCAGCTGTGGAGGTGGTCAGCACCACCAAATTCCTGGGGGTCCACATCACAGAAGACCTCACCTGGACTATGAACACTACGGCACTGGTCAAGAGGGCACAGAAGCGCTTGTACTTCCTGCGGAGGATGAGGAGAGCCCACCTGCCCCCACCCATCATGAGGACGTTCTACAGGAGCACCATAGAGAGCATTCTGACAAGCTGTCTCTCTGTGTGGTGTGGAGGCTGCACCGCCTCCGATTGGAAGAACGTGAGGAGAGTGGTGAGGACAGCAGAGAGGATCATAGGGGCTCCTCTTCCCTCCATTCAGGACATTTCATCTCAGCGCTGCATGTCCCGTGCCCGTAACATCATCAATGACCCATCACACCCCCACCATGGACTGTTCTCCCTGCTGCCCTCTGGGAAGAGGTTTGCAGCATCCGCTGCAGGTCCACCAGGTTCTGCAACAGCTTTTTCCCTGCTGTCATCAGACTGTTGAACACTAGAACTGTTGAGCTCTAAACTGAACTCTGCATCACACATTCACAGAACTGTACTTTATGACACTACGGACCTCTATCTTGCACTATCTCGCACTACCAACTTTACTGAACTTGTATAAACCCTTTAAATAGAAGTTTAATACATGGTTTAGCATTCCTCTGCACACTCTTGAATACTGTTTTGCCTACTTGCACTATTGCATAATTATCACTGCTGCACTTTATACTTATTTTTAATATATATATATATATATATATAGTATATATGTATATATATATATTTTCATAGGGTATGTTACTTCTATTCAACTGCAATATCACTACTTTGTTGTAAGACGTATGCAACGGAATTTCGTTTTGTATGCACCATGTGCAGACAAGATGACAATAAAGTTTGTCTAAGTCTAAGTCATGTCAGGTCAGCTGTCTGGAGAGAGAGAGAAGTCAGGACCTGCGGGCGGAGCACCACCGTGCCACCGCCGCCATGACGGAACTCAAAAGCAAACTCCATGAGGAGAAGCAGAAAGAGTTAGCCATTACCAGGGAGACATTACTGCGGCAGCATGAAATGGAGCTGATGAGAGTGATCAAAATCAAAGATGGAGAGATCCAGCGACTGAATGCCTTGGTCCTCAGCCTGAGGGACGGCTCCATGGACAAGGTGATCCGCTCTATCCGTGTCTGACTATCCGCACGCCACGTCGGGCTTCGATGCGGCCGCTACCGTATTGTGTAGCTTGTCCCCAGTAAGCGTCGCGGCGCTCCGTTGCGGTCTCAACGGCCCGGTGTGGCGCAATGTCTGCTCAGGTGAGGAGGGGGGGCGCTTTGCTGGCGGAGGTGGAGGAGACGCAGCGGTGTCGGGAGACCGAGCGGTGTCGCCTCCACCAGGAGCGCGGAAGAAGCCCTGGCAGCGGCCCAGCAGGCCTGGCAGTCCCGAGCGGCCGAGCTCCGATCGGCTCATCACCAGCATCGGGAGGAGCTGAGCCGAACCAAGAGAGACTGCGAGAGGGAGATCCGCCGACTGGTAGGACTGATCAGATGCGCGGTGCGTGGCTATGTTCCCAATTTCGTTGTATACCTGCAGTGCAATGACACCTAAGGCATTCTATTCTATTCTATTTCACAAGAAGAAAATGTCCGGTTGCTCGCTTCGCTTTTGTCACAGCAAAGGTGTTCTAGTCGATTCAAGAAAAAAATTGGCCGGTTGCTCTCTTTGTTTTTGTCACAATTCTGGCAAATGAGTTTGCCCGCCTGCCTGAGCGCTCCCCGTTTGTACATCCAGACGGATGAGATCAAGCTGAAAGACAGAGCGGTTAGTGTTTTGGATGAAGCCCTGGGGCCGGCCACGTCCACCGCCTTCAGCTGCAGACTCAGGCTGCCGAGCAGCAGATCGCTGCCCTGAGGGATTCCCAAAGGGCGGGCCTAAACTACCCTGGAAGTGGGGTCAACGCCGCTACTAGCAATCCTCTTCATTGCGTAAGCCACCTCATCACACACTTGCAGTACGCATGACTTAGTTCGTTGCTGGAGGAAGGTAGCACAAAAACAGTTTTGAACTTTGAACGAGTGCTTGTGTGTGTGTGTTGCGGGGCGTTTTCAGTCTCAGGAGGATCGGGACACGCGACGGTTTCATCTGAAAATCGCTGAGCTCAGCGCAGTCATCAGGAAACTGGAGGATCGAAACGCCCTGCTTTCTGAAGAGCGCAATGAACTGGTAATTTATTGACGGCACGCTTGAAGGTTTGCGCTACGTTTGATGCGCGCCATCCAGCGAGGCACCCATTGCGCTTGCTTATTAGTTGAGCGGCGCGGCGAGTCGGTTGCCTGGTAGATGTCTTTTATTGGGAGCCAAAGCCACGATTCCGTTCAAACCGATGCAAAAGGAATGGATACGTTCTGGCCCGCGTGTTGTGCGTCTTTCACATCCCGCACTTCATGCTTGCAGCTAAAGCGACTGAGAGAAACAGAAAGCCAGTTTCTGCCACTCCTGTACAAAAACAAACGCCTGAGCAGGAAGAATGAAGAACTCTCGCTGGTGCTGTGTCGCCTTGAAAACAAAGTGCGCTTTGTCACCCAGGAGAACGAGGAGATGGCAAGCTTGGTAAGTCGACGCGGACAACGGCGGCGTGCCAACAGAGTCCACTGCATTTGTGTTCCACAGAGAAGGCCTAGTTCGCTCAATGACCTGGACCGCGGTTGCGGCCAGCAGGACGGTGAAATGGAGTTCCTTCAAGTTGTGGAGCAGCGGCACATCATCGACGACTTGTCCAAGGTCTTCAGGCAGGCGACTCGGTGCACGTACGGCAGCGCCGCGCTCGCTCGCTGTCGCCAGGAAACCTTTTCCGTCCAAAGCTTGGCCGGCGGCCGCCATCCAAAAAATTGGCCCCTTAAATTCCGACCTTTCAAGCAGGAGCATTGTGCGCACGCGTTTGAACACGCTTTAGACTTGTTTTGCCGTTTTCAGCAGCTCAAAGCTCCCGTTTTGTCAGCGCCTTTGCCACTCGCTGTGCGCTGAAAACGACGGACTTGCCCGGCTGCTCAGCCCGTCAACCATGAGCCGCGAGCGCGACGTCATTGTCCGTAGGCAGCTAGTGGCAAAATGCACCCTGTTAGAGTTGCGCTCGCTCCAACTTATTTTGCAAGAACCACACGGGAGACAAGTAAGTTCTTTTGGACACCTGCAGGTGGAGAGTCCATCCGTTGTACGAATGAAGTCTGACTCTCGGCTCCTGCACGAGCATTTTAATTAAGAGAAACAGGGTGGGTGTAAGAGTGGATTGAATAGAGGAAGCCCTTGACCTCTAGTCAAAACATAGCAAGGGGTGTTTTACGACTTTGTGTAGGAAGGGATAAGCGATAGGGATAAATAAGGGATAAATAATATTATTTATTACAGGTCGCAGTCAAAGTCAAAGCAACACAATGATACGATAAAGATAATCTGGAAAACCCTGACACACCCTGTAGTTGTCACTTTTGGAAAAGACGAGCGTCCCTCCAATCATCGCCGGTGACGTGTTTTTCAGGCTCTGGAGACAGGAGCTCATGTCAGAAATGTCATTGTGAGTCGCGTTTGTTTCTGCGCCGGAGCCGTTCGTTCCCTTTGCATCCAAAGAATCTCAAAGGCGGATTATTTGTGTCGACAGGAGAGAGATTTGCTGCTACGATACCGACGTCGAGAATCTCTGAGGAGGAACAAAGCGTGAGGTCCTGCAAGGTGAGTCTGTTTGTTTGCGGCTGCTTGGTGTTGCGCAAGATGAAATGGCCTTTTTCTCGCTATCGTTCCTCTCGTCGATTCATCGTGAGGTGTCGCTTCAGTTTGTTCAGAGAGATGTTTGCTTCCGCGCCCGCAGGTCATCGAAACATTTTACGGCTACGACGAAGACGTGTTGGTGGACTCGGACGGATCGTCCTTGTCTTTTCACACCGACAGAACCCCTGACACGGAACCCGAAGAGGTAGCCCGCCATTTCTGCCAGCGTATTGGCACCAAACATTCCTCTTCAGCCTGGAATCGGACTCGTCTTTGCGTCGCGGGTGCTTTGTCGCCGGTCTGACTGATTCTGGTACTAGTGCTGTGTTGCATTGGTGTGTGCATGAAGAGGCGGAGCTTCGCTACCGCCAGCTGACGCAAGAATATCAAGCGCTGCAACGAGCCTACGCTCTGCTAGCCCAGACCAGCGAAGGGGACTACGACGCCGAGAAGGAGATCAAGGTGGCGCCCCTTCCCGCAACCCCCGGCCGGGTCGCAGCCTCCCCGTTCTCACCCAGCCTCGGGTGTTCTCTGGTCTGAAAGGAGGAGGAGGAGCCTCCCTCCTCCTCCTTTCAGACCAGAGAAAAGCTGATGGTAGAAATGGGTCACTATCAAAGCAGAGTAGCAGATCTGGAGTCAGCGCTGAAGCAACAAGGACAGGTAAGCTCATCAATGAGCACACCTTTTTCTCAGACAAAATAGCTACATTCTTCAGTCACTCATCCGTCTGGCATTACTGGACCAACCCCCCCCCCCCCCCCCCCCCCCGAACGTGGCTGGGAAAATGCGGAGAAAAGCAAATGTCATTTTCCAGTCAACCAAAGAATTTGTGGATGAAAATGACACAACATTCCAAAGCTGTCCACGCGTTTGTCTCTTCTAGAATGTCAAGTGGGTGGAGGAGAAGCAGCTGCTGCGTCAGAGCAATCAGCAGTTGGCCGAAAAGGTGACGGAAAGAAAGGCGCTGGGCGGAGTCGCTTGGCGTCACACCTGTCGGGAAGCCCCGCAGATGAGGTCTGACTGTCTTTTCAGGTCAGGCGGATGGAGGCGGAAGAAGCGCGTCTGAAAGAGCACATCCAGGATATCCGAGACCAAAACGAACTGCTTGAGTTCCGCATCCTGGAGCTGGAGGTGGGAAGACTCGCACAAGCGTGTTGAGGCCAGAGATGTGACGGACGGACGGACGGACGGACGGACGGATGCATGCCTCTGCCTTTCAGGAGAGGGAGTGGCGCTCCCCCGTCTTGAAGTTTCTGCAAGTCCGTTTCCCAGACGGCCTCAGCCCTTTGCAGATCTACTGCGAGGCCGAGGGCGTGAGCGTACGTAAGGCGTCCCTCGCAACCCTAACCTTAACCCGAGGTCCCAGAACACCTTACATTGCTCCTTGCGCCTTTCCCCCGGACATCGTCATCAGTGATCTGATGAAGAAGCTGGACATCCTGGGCTATAACGCCGTAAGTGTATGTCGAACTCCTTATGTTCGCACTCCACGAGACTCGGCGGCTCAAATGTGACTTTTGGAAGGCTTTGCGCTGAAAGAAGCTTGTTGACGCTGTGCCTTTGGGCTCTTGCAGAATCTCACCAACGAGGAGCAGGTGGTCGTGATTCACGCCAGGACCCTTCTCACCCTAGCCGAGAAGGTAACGCGCACGTCCACGCACGCTCTCGCATTCTGCTTATGTGACAGCAGCCTTTCCTCAGTGGTTAGAATACATCAAAGTGACCAAGTCAGCACTTCAACAGAAGATGTTGGACATTGAAAGTGAGAAGGTAGACAGACACGCGACATCAGCCAAGGGGAACTCCGGCAATGTGCCCCAACAATTCTGACCTTGAGCTGTGCTAGGATATGTTCTGCAAGCAGAAGGGCTACCTGGATGAAGAGTTGGACTTCAGGAAGTGTTCCATGGACCAGGCTCATAAGGTAAGCCGCCCTCAAATCTCCCGCCGGACCACTGATGGACGAGGATTGCGGCCCAGAGGATCCTGGAGCTGGAGGCCATGTTGTACGAGGCGCTACCGCAGCGGGACTGCCCCGCCACGGACGGCGAAAAAGCCAGCCACGCTGGCGTGAATGACGTGCTGACGGCGGATCAGAGAGAAGAGCTTAGGAGCGCCGTGGACCAATGGAAGCGAGCCCTGATGTGCGAGTTGAGGGAGCGCGACGCTTGCATCCTCCAAGAGAGAATGGATCTGCTGCACAGCGCGCAACAGGTAAGGGCCCAAAGCCAGCCCGGCACTTACTTGCACGCTTACTGGCTTTTGAATGCCACTTTCCATTTGTCCGTCCTAGAGGAACAAAGAGCTGAAAGAATTCATCGAAGCTCAGAAGAGACAAATCAAACAATTGGAGGAGAAGTTTCTGTTTCTCTTTCTATTCTTCTCCTTGGCCTTCATTCTGTGGCCCTAACACCAGCTGGTGAGTGAGCTCCAGCGGCACCGCACTCGACACCTCCGATACACTGCCAGCCGGTCTCAGACGTTGGCAGACGCTCCGATGCCAACGTATACCCCCCGCCACGGTGACAGAGGCACCGCGTCACACCGGCGCTCATCCAATCAGAAGGCAGGAAAAGCAAATTCACATGCAGGGCACTTTTGAACCAGAAGAGAGCGCCACAAAAAACGGTTGTTGCCCCAAACGCGCACTAAAAAGGGTCAGAATAACAAGAGTCCCACTGGCCAGCCGGGGCCACCCGTCCAGCTGTTTCTTCAGGGGGGAAAAAAATTGGAGTCACCGGTGAGTACATTTTGCATTTAGCTCTGCTTTTCTGCTTCTGTCTTCAAGTGTGTGGCATCCTGCGATCAAAGATTCAGCCAACCCCAAAGCGGTTGACCTCAACGTCCCACCAGCATGCCTACCAGAGCAGGTGACGTGATGCTTTGGACATCCTTCCGTCTCAGATGCCCAAAAGTACTCTTTGCCACATCTGCGGCAATACGGTGTCTTTTCAAAGGTGCAAATAAATCCAGCGTGGGCGGAACACGCACGTCTTCGGTTTTTCCCGCTTTGTTTGTGTGACAGCTGTTGTGAAAATTTTATACAAATAAAGTTGTATAGTACAGGTTTGGCCAAGCCGCAACTCCCGAACCGCATGCGGCTCTTTTATGTTCATATCAACATTTGTGTGTGTGTGTGTGTGTGTGTGTGGGGGGGGGGGGGGTTGTGCGTGTTGGCTTCACTTGAGTTCAATTTGGTATTTTGGTCAAAAGCGCATGTGGTGAAATTCCACAAAGTAGGATGGGCAAACACATTTCTTTAAACTATGAGTGTCAATTGGGCTCTCGAAATGGCAGGGAAAAGATGCACAGCAAAACGAAAATACGTAGATGAACACAGGACGTTTTAATCAGAGTGGGAAAGTTTCTATTTTTTGTTGAACGTGATGGCAAACCATTCTGCCTGATATGTCAGACCTCAGCGCATTTCAAAGATTCAAATCTTCAGCGCCATGCACTTCAGCTCACTCCATGCTAACATTGATCAGGCGTCGAACCCGCATCATCATGCTTAAGAGGTGGCCATGCTAACCAGTGCGCCATTATGTCAACGCATAATAACTAAGTCTACTGGTCAAAACAGCGGTTACTATATGACGTCGCTACGTCGTGGTCACGTGACGCAGACAAGACGTCAATGGACGTGGGCAGAGTTAACTTGTTTAAAAGGGAGTAGGCAGAAGAAATATTTAATTTATTTAAATCTATTTTGAGTGCACACCATTATGCCAATGCATAACAACTGTAAATCTACTAAACAAAACAGCGGTTGCTATATGACATCTGCCACGTCGTGGTCACGTGACATACGTGACGTCGATGGGCGTAACTTTCGCCGGAATTCAAATCCGCGGGGAGAGTTAACTTGTTTAAAAGAGAGTGGGCAGAAGAATTATTTAATTTATTTAAATCTATTTGGTGTGTGCGCCATTATGTCAATGCATAACAACTGTAAGTCTACTAAACAAAACAGCGGTTGCTATATGAGTCTGCCACGTCGTGGTCACGTGACGCGGACGTGACGTCGACGCCTACTTTACATCCCACCGATCACAGGACCCCCTCGGCTGCATAACCGTGCCCCCTTCCCAACCAATCGGATTTGCTATACGCGAAAACGACGCCAATGGAAAGAGCTTCCGCCCAAATTTAAATCCGTGGGCGTGGCTCGCAGCAGGAAGTAGGAAAATGGCGGCGATGTTGACAAAGACACAGCGGATGGTAACATACGACTAACAAGAGAAATAGTTTTATTTTCTGCTTGCAACTGGACCGTCCAGAGCGTACACGGTAAGTACAACTCATCGTTTTTAAAAAGAAGTACTTTTGTTGCCCTGAAAAGCGAGTGAGCGTGGCGTTTGTGGGGGACGTCGAATTTCGACGATTCTTTCTGGTCAACGGTTGTAAATGATTGTGTTGATTAAAAAAGAAAACTTGATGTAACTCTACTTTTAACTGCCGTTTCAGATAGATTTGGAATTGCATCACATCCAATTTTGCCTAGAGCGTACACGGTAAGTAACACTCGTTGTGTTTAAGGAGATTTACGTTTGTAATAGCAGAAGTGTAGCCGCGTTGCGTTGTACGTGTGAATGTTGGTCCGGGCGAAATGTTAATGTTTAATTTCATTCCTTTAGGTTCCACGGTGTTTGTTGGCTGCAAGTTTTCCACTGCAAGAAGAGGCTCATATCATTGACCAGGAGCGAGCTACAATGGTGAGTAGCCATAACATTTATGTTAAACACTTCCTATTTCATGTCTAACAGTACTTGATTTAACAAATAACCATAAATAAATACAGTGTGGGCACTGAAGTTAACATATGTGATTATACTGCCTAATCTGTCACCGAGTAGATTGTTGCAAAGTAATATAAGATCCAAAGTTGTAATTCAGAATAGTTTTCAAAAGAAGGCCATTAGAATTATATACAAGTCTGATTACCCTGAACAAGCTATTAATTAAATCACAAATTCTTCAATTCAAAGATTTGGTAGATTATCAGACAAATAATGTCTAACAGTAATTGATTTAACACATCACGATAAGTAGATTGAGTGTGGGCACTCTCAAGTTAACATATGTGATTATACTGCCTAATCTGTTACAGAGTATGTTGTTGCCAAGTAATGTAGAATAGATCCAAAGTAGTAATCCAGAATAGTTTTGAAGAGGCCATTAGAATGATAAACAAATCTGATTACCTTGAACATAATAACAAGCTAAGTGTTTAATATGTCCTATGAAGTCAAAATTGGGCACCATCATGTGGTGAAATTTGGAATTGCATCACATCCAATTTTGCCTGGGAACAAACAGATTACATAAATCTTAGTTTTGAATAAGCCACTCCTTCTCAAACAAGTAAACTCTGCCCATTTTGCGCAGTAGATGTTCTGTTAATATCTAGTATTTATACAAAGTCATAATTTAAATTGCTTTCAACCTTCATTCATCGGTTCAACCAACATTACTCGCTGTTATTACCAACTTGTATTGATTTAACTAAGCGTTTAATACTTCCTATCAGGTCTCAAATCGAGATTTGGCAAAATACAATTTCAGCAAATCCAATTTTGCCAGGGAACAAAAATAGATTAAATAAACTAAATAAGTCCTCTTCCCATTAAATAAATCAGAAAAGTCTGTCTTGTAACCAGTCCTCTTCAAACAAGTAAAGTCTGCCCATTTTGTGCCGTAGATTTTGTGTCTATGCCTAGTATTTAAACAAAATCATAATTTAAACGACTTCTTTCCTTCATTCACTTTGGAAATTTGGAATTGCAGCAAATCGAATTTTGGCAGGGAACAAAAATAGATCAATTAAACTAAATAAGTCTTCTTCCCATTAAATAAATTAAAAAAGTCTGTCTTGTAACCAGTCCTTTTCAAACAAGTAAAGTCTGCCCATTTTGTGCCGTCGATTTTGTGTTAATGCCTAGTATTTATACAAAATCATAATTTAAAGGACTTCATTCCTTCATTCACTTTGGAAATTTGGAATTGCAGCACATCAAATTTTGCCTGGGAAGAAAAGTAGATTAAATAAATTTAATAAGTCTTACTACTTCCCATTAAATAAATTAAATACGTCTTACTTGTTCCCACTCCTTTTCAAAACAGTAGTTTAAAACGAGGGCCCTTCACTCAATCTTTAACCTCAACCCCGCACGTTGTGTTGTATCTGTGAATGTTGGTTGTGGCCAAATGATAGTTTTCTTTCATTCGTTTAGGTTCCAAGAAAACTTGATGTAACTCTACTTTTAACTGCCGTTTCAGATAAGCGGGTATTACGTCGCAGTCAAATGCCGCGGATATGACGTAATTGCCCGAACCTCCGCCAAAATTCAAATCTGTTGGCGCGATGGCCGTGAGCCACTGAGCAGCGACGATTATCAACAGAAATATCTTTATTTTCTGCTTGCAACTGGACCGTCTAGAGCGTACACGGTAAGTAACACTCATTGTGTTTAAGGAGATTTACGTTTGTAATAGCAGAAGTGTAGCCGCGTTGCGTTGTACGTGTGAAAATTGGTCGAGGCGAAATGTTAATGTTTAATTTCATTCCTTTAGGTTCCACGGTGTTTGTTGGCTGCAAGTTTTCCACTGCAAGAAGAGGCTCGTATCATTGATCAGGAGCGAGCTACAATGGTGAGTAGCCATAACATTTATGTTAAACACTTCCTATTTCATGTCTAACAGTACTTGATTTAACAAATAACCATAAATAAATACAGTGTGGGCACTGAAGTTAACATATGTGATTATACTGCCTAATCTGTCACGGAGTAGATTGTTGCAAAGTAATATAAGATCCAAAGTTGTAATTCAGAATAGTTTTCAAAAGAAGGCCATTAGAATTATATACAAGTCTGATTACCCTGAACAAGCTATTAATTAAATCACAAATTCTTCAATTCAAAGATTTGGTAGATTATCAGACAAATAATGTCTAACAGTAATTGATTTAACACATCACGATAAGTAGATTGAGTGTGGGCACTCTCAAGTTAACATATGTGATTATACTGCCTAATCTGTTACAGAGTATGTTGTTGCCAAGTAATGTAGAATAGATCCAAAGTAGTAATCCAGAATAGTTTTGAAGAGGCCATTAGAATGATAAACAAATCTGATTACCTTGAACATAATAACAAGCTAAGTGTTTAATATGTCCTATGAAGTCAAAATTGGGCACCATCATGTGGTGAAATTTGGAATTGCATCACATCCAATTTTGCCTGGGAACAAACAGATTACATAAATCTTAGTTTTGAATAAGCCACTCCTTCTCAAACAAGTAAACTCTGCCCATTTTGCGCACTAGATGTTCTGTTAATATCTAGTATTTATACAAAGTCATAATTTAAATTGCTTTCAACCTTCATTCATCGGTTCAACCAACATTACTCGCTCTTATTACCAACTTGTATTGATTTAACTAAGCGTTTAATACTTCCTATCAGGTCTCAAATCGAGATTTGGCAAAATACAATTTCAGCAAATCCAATTTTGCCAGGGAACAAAAATAGATTAAATAAACTAAATAAGTCCTCTTCCCATTAAATAAATCAGAAAAGTCTGTCTTGTAACCAGTCCTCTTCAAACAAGTAAAGTCTGCCCATTTTGTGCCGTAGATTTTGTGTCTATGCCTAGTATTTAAACAAAACCATAATTTAAACGACTTCTTTCCTTCATTCACTTTGGAAATTTGGAATTGCAGCAAATCGAATTTTGGCAGGGAACAAAAATAGATCAATTAAACTAAATAAGTCTTCTTCCCATTAAATAAATTAAAAAAGTCTGTCTTGTAACCAGTCCTTTTCAAACAAGTAAAGTCTGCCCATTTTGTGCCGTCGATTTTGTGTTAATGCCTAGTATTTATACAAAATCATAATTTAAAGGACTTCATTCCTTCATTCACTTTGGAAATTTGGAATTGCAGCACATCAAATTTTGCCTGGGAAGAAAAGTAGATTAAATAAA
Source organism: Syngnathus floridae (assembly GCF_059516105.1). Taxonomy (NCBI): domain Eukaryota; kingdom Metazoa; phylum Chordata; class Actinopteri; order Syngnathiformes; family Syngnathidae; genus Syngnathus; species Syngnathus floridae. The sequence goes on along the minus strand of NW_028284110.1, from coordinate 43,459 downwards.
TTTAATAAGTCTTACTACTTCCCATTAAATAAATTAAATACGTCTTACTTGTTCCCACTCCTTTACAAAAAAGTAGTTTAAAACGAGGTCCCTTCACTCAACCTTTAACCCTATTTATTCACCTTCTAGGCTAAGTGTTAAAGGCTAAGTGTTAAAGGCTAAGTGTTAAAGGCTAAGTGTTAGAGGCTAAGTGCCAGAGGCTAGGCGCCAGAGGCGAGTTTTTGTGGGCTGAAGTTTTAGTGGGGTTAGTGTGAATACAATCCAAAAGAATACAACAGAATACAATACAATAGAATATAATACATTAAATAAATTAAATACGTCTTACTTGTTCCCAATCCTTTTCAAAAAAGTAGTTTAAAACGAGGGCCCTTCACTCAACCTTTAACCTCAACCCCGCACGTCACATTGTGTTGTATCTGTGAATGTTGGTTGTGGCCAAATGATAGTTTTCTTTCATTCGTTTAGGTTCCACGGTGTTTGTTGGCTATGTTTTCCACTGTCAGAAGGATGAAAATACAAAGTACAACGCTTGGACGTGGGCGAAGACGTCACCGGTGAGTCCTTCCTTCCTATTTATTTACCTTCTAGATGCTAGAGGCTAAGTGTTAGAGGCTAAGTGTTAGAGGCTAAGTGTTAAACACAATACGAACAACACAACGATACTGCACTGAACAACACGATACCGCACTGAGAAACACGATACCGCACTGAACAACACGATACCGCACTGAACAACACCATGCCGCACTGAACACCATGCCGCACTGAACAACACCATCCCGCACTGAACAACACCATGCCGCACTAAATAACACCATGCCGCACTGAACAACACCATGCCTCACTGAACGACACCATGCCGCACTGAAAGACACCATGCCGCACTGAACGACACCATGCCGCACTGAAAGACACCATCCCGCACTGAACACCATGCCGCACTGAACAACACCATCCTGCACTGAACAACACCATCCCGCACTGAACAACACCATGCCGCACTGAACAACATTATGCCGCACTGAACATTATGCCGCACTGAACAACACCATGCCGCACTGAACAACACCATGCCGCACTGAACAACATTATGCCGCACTGAACAACACCATGCCGCACTGAACAACACCATGCCGCACTGAACAACACCATGCCGCACTGAACAACATTATGCCGCACTGAACAACACCATGCCGCACTGAACAACACCATCCTGCACTGAACAACACCATTCCGCATTGAACACCATGCCGCACTGAACAACACCATCCCGCACTGAACAACACCATCCCGCACTGAACAACACCATGCCGCACTGAACAACATTATGCCGCACTGAACAACATTATGCCGCACTGAACAACACCATGCCGCACTGAACAACACCATGCCGCACTGAACAACACCATGCCGCACTGAACAACATTATAACGCACTGAACAACACCATCCCGCACTGAACAACACCATGCCGCACTAAACAACATTATGCCGCACTGAACAACATTATGCCGAAATGAACAACACCATGCCGCACTGAACAACACCATGCCGCACTGAACAACACCATCCTGCACTGAACAACACCATCCCGCACTGAACAACACCATGCCGCACTGAACAACACCATGCCGCACTGAACAACACCATGCCGCAATGAACAACACCATCCCGCACTGAACAACATTATGCCGCACTGAACAACATTATGCCGCACTGAACAACATTATGCCGCACTGAACAACATTATGCCGCACTGAACAACATTATGCCGCACTGAACAACACCATGCCGCACTGAACAACACCATGCCGCACTGAACAACACCATGCCGCACTGAACAACACCATGCCGCACTGAACAACACGATCCCGCATTGAACAACACCATGCCGCACTGAACAACACCATCCTGCACTGAACAACACCATCCCGCAATGAACAACACCATGCCGCACTGAACAACACCATCCCGCAATGAACAACATTATGCCGCACTGAACAACACCATGCCGCACTGAACAACACCATGCCGCACTGAACAACACCATGCCGCAATGAACAACACCATCCCGCACTGAACAACACCATGCCGCACTGAGCAACACCATGCCGCACTGAACAACACCATCCCGCACTGAACAACACCATGCCGCACTGAACAACACCATTCCGCACTGAACAACACCATGCCGCACTGAACAACATTACGCTGCACTGAACAACACCATGCCGCACTGAACAACATTATAACGCACTGAACAACACCATCCCGCACTGAACAACACCATGCCGCACTAAACAACATTATGCCGCACTGAACAACACCATGCCGCACTGAACAACACCATCCTGCACTGAACAACACCATTCCGCATTGAACACCATGCCGCACTGAACAACACCATCCCGCACTGAACAACACCATCCCGCACTGAACAACACCATGCCGCACTGAACAACATTATGCCGCACTGAACAACACCATGCCGCACTGAACAACACCATGCCGCACTGAACAACACCATGCCGCACTGAACAACATTATAACGCACTGAACAACACCATCCCGCACTGAACAACACCATGCCGCACTAAACAACATTATGCCGCACTGAACAACATTATGCCGAAATGAACAACACCATGCCGCACTGAACAACACCATGCCGCACTGAACAACACCATCCTGCACTGAACAACACCATCCCGCACTGAACAACACCATGCCGCACTGAACAACACCATGCCGCACTGAACAACACCATGCCGCAATGAACAACACCATCCCGCACTGAACAACATTATGCCGCACTGAACAACATTATGCCGCACTGAACAACATTATGCCGCACTGAACAACATTATGCCGCACTGAACAACATTATGCCGCACTGAACAACACCATGCCGCACTGAACAACACCATGCCGCACTGAACAACACCATGCCGCACTGAACAACACCATGCCGCACTGAACAACACGATCCCGCATTGAACAACACCATGCCGCACTGAACAACACCATCCTGCACTGAACAACACCATCCCGCACTGAACAACACCATGCCGCACTGAACAACATTATGGCGCACTGAACAACATTATGCCGCACTGAACAACACCATGCCGCACTGAACAACACCATGCCGTTCTGAACAACACCATGCCGCAATGAACAACACCATCCCGCACTGAACAACACCATGCCGCACTGAGCAACACCATGCCGCACTGAACAACACCATGCCGCACTGAACAACACCATTCCGCACTGAACAACACCATGCCGCACTGAACAACATTACGCTGCACTGAACAACACCATGCCGCACTGAACAACACCATGCCGCACTGAACAACACCATGCCGCATTGAACAACACCATGCCGCATTGAACAACACCATGCCGCACTGAACAACACCATCCTGCACTGAACAACACCATGCCGCATTGAACAACACCATGCCGCACTGAACAACACCATCCTGCACTGAACAACACCATCCCGCACTGAACAACACCATCCCGCATTGAACAACACCATCCTGCACTGAACAACACCATGCCGCACTGAACAACACCATGCCGCACTGAACAACACCATTCCGCACTGAACAACACCATGCCGCACTGAACAACACCATCCTGCACTGAACAACACCATCCCGCACTGAACAACACCATGCCGCATTGAACAACACCATCCTGCACTGAACAACACCATCCTGCACTGAACAACACCATGCCGCACTGAACAACACCATGCCGCACTGAACAACACCATGCCGCACTGAACAACACCATGCCGCACTGAACAACATTATGCCGCACTGAACAACATTATGTCGCACTGAACAACACCATGCCGCACTGAACAACACCATGCCGCACTGAACAACATTATGCCGCACTGAAAAACACCATGCCGCACTGAACAACACCATCCCGCACTGAACAACACCAAGCCGCATTGAACAACACCATGCCGCACTGAACAACACCATGCTGCACTGAACAACATTATGCTGCACTGAACAACACGATCCTGCATTGAACAACACCATGCCGCACTGAACAACACCATCCTGCACTGAACAACACCATCCTGCACTGAACAACACCACCCCGCACTGAACAACACGATCCCGCATTGAACAACACCATCCCGCACTGAACAACACCATGCCGCACTGAACAACACCATGCCGCACTGAACAACACCATGCCGCACTGAACAACACCATGCCGCACTGAACAACACCATGCCGCACTGAACAACACCATGCCGCACTGAACAACATTATGCTGCACTGAACAACACCATGCCGCACTGAACAACACCATCCCGCACTGAACAACACCATGCCGCATTGAACAACACCATGCCGCACTGAACAACACCATCCTGCACTGAACAACACCATCCCGCACTAAACAACACCATGCCGCACTGAACAACATTATGGCGCACTGGACAACATTATGCCGCACTGAACAACACCATGCCGCACTGAACAACACCATGCCGCACTGAACAACACCATGCCGCACTGAACAACACCATGCCGCACTGAACAACATTATGCCGCACTGAACAACACCATGCCGCACTGAACAACACCATGCCGCACTGAACAACACGATCCCGCATTGAACAACACCATCCTGCACTGAACAACACCATGCCGCACTGAACAACACCATGCCGCACTGAACAACACCATTCCGCACTGAACAACACCATGCCGCACTGAACAACACCATCCTGCACTGAACAACACCATCCCGCACTGAACAACACCATGCCGCATTAAACAACACCATGCCGCACTGAACAACACCATCCTGCACTGAACAACACCATGCCGCACTGAACAACACCATGCCGCACTGAACAACACCATGCCGCACTGAACAACATTATGCCGCACTGAACAACATTATGCCGCACTAAACAACATTATGTCGCACTGAACAACACCATGCCGCACTGAACAACACCATGCTGCACTGAACAACATTATGCCGCACTGAACAACACGATCCCGCATTGAACAACACCATCCCGCAGTGAACAACACCATGCCGCATTGAACAACACCATGCCGCACTGAACAACACCATGCTGCACTGAACAACATTATGCTGCACTGAACAACACGATCCTGCATTGAACAACACCATGCCGCACTGAACAACACCATCCTGCACTGAACAACACCATGCCGCACTGAACAACACCATGCCGCACTGAACAACATTATGCCGCACTGAACAACACCATGCCGCACTGAACAACACCATGCCGCACTGAACAACACCATGCCGCACTGAACAACACCATGCCGCAATGAACAACACCATCCCGCACTGAACAACACCATGCCGCATTGAACAACACCATGCCGCACTGAACAACACCATCCCGCACTGAACAACACCACCCCGCACTGAACAACACGATCCCGCATTGAACAACACCATCCCGGACTGAACAACACCATGCCGCACTGAACAACACCATTCCGCACTGAACAACACCATGCCGCACTGAACAACACCATGCCGCACTGAACAACACCATGCCGCACTGAACAACACCATGCCGCACTGAACAACACCATCCCGCACTGAACAACACCATGCCGCATTGAACAACACCATGCCGCACTGAACAACACCATCCTGCACTGAACAACACCATCCCGCACTGAACAACACCATGCCGCACTGAACAACATTATGGCGCACTGAACAACATTATGCCGCACTGAACAACACCATGCCGCACTGAACAACACCATGCCGCACTGAACAACATTATGCCGCACTGAACAACATTATGCCGCACTGAACAACACCATGCCGCGCTGAACAACACCATGCCGCACTGAACAACACCATGCCGCACTGAACAACACGACGTCGCACTGAACAACACGACGCCGCACAGAACAACACGACGCCGCACAGAATAACACAATACCGCACAGAACAACACAATACCGCACAAACAGTTTTAGATAATATTACGTCGCAGTCATGTGACGCGGACATGACGTCAATAGGCGGAACTCACGGCAAAATTATAATCCGTGGGCGTGGCTTGCAACAGGAAGTAGGAAAGCGGCAGTTCTGGCAAACAAGACACAGCGGTTAGTAACACGATGACTAACAAGGCAAATATTTTTGTTTTCAGCTTGCAACTTGACCGTCTAGAGCGTACAAGGTAATTACAACTGTTTTTTTTTAGCCCTGAAAAGCGAGGGAGTGTGGCGTTTGGGAGGAATGTCGAACTCGGCGTCTGCTTCCAGCCACAGACGCCAAATTTCGACGATTATTTCGACTGGTCAACGGTTGTAAATTATTGCGTTGACTAAAAACTTTATTTAACTCTACTCTTAACTTTGCCGTTTCAGATATGCGGGTATTACACCGCGGAAATGACGTCAATAGGCTGAACTCTCGCCAAAATTCAAATCTGTGGGCGCAATGGCCTTGAGCGAGACACCGGATACAAACACGACGATTATCAACAGAAATATCTTTATTTTCTGCTTGCAAGTGGACCGTCTAGAGCGTACACGGTAAGTACAACTCATTGTGTTTAAAAAGATTTACGTTTGTGTAGTTTGCGTTGCGTTGTATCTGTGAATGTTGGTTGAGGCTAAATGTTAATGTTTAATTTCATTCCTTTAGGTTCCACGGTGTTTGTTGGCTGTATGTTTTCCACTGCAAGAAGAGGCTCGTATCATTGACCAGCAGGAGCTACAATGGTGAGTACCCCTTTCGTCTTCCATTTATGTTAAACACTTCCTATTTCATGTCTAACAGTACTCGATTTAACAAATAACCATAAATAAATACAGTGTGGGCAGTCACGTTAACATATGTGATTATCCTGCCTAATATGTTTATCACAAATATGTCACTAATCACTAATATGTTTATTTGTTTATCACAACACCTTTGGACCTTCAGCAATCGATTATTTCCCTTCATCTACATAGAGACAGAACGATGGTGTCTTAAACATCTCATTCATTTCACCAAATAACTTCACGCAGGTGGATAACGGCCGTCTCGGTCACGCTATGTTGCGTGATGCAGTTTTGAAGAACCAAATGCATTTATTCAATGAATAAGTCAAGCTAGTTCTATGTTTATGATGTTGTAAGTTACGGTACCGATTGAAGTTGAGTTCGAAGCCAGTGGAAAACAGCGCTGCGTTTGTGCTCTCCAGGTACAAATGTTGTGATCTCTGACTGACGACCGGGCGAGACTCGAGTAAGAGATGTCCAAACGAGCTCCGGCAGGGCGGGCCAAGGCGGAGCGAACGGACGCCCTTCAGGCCGCCAATGACGAGCTGAGAACCAAACTGATGGACGTCCAGTTAGAACTTCAGCAGGAGAAGAACAAGGTGAAAACCTCAACAGACAGACACTGCCTGCCTCCCTGCCTGCCTCCCTGCCTGCCTCCCTGCCTGCCTCCCTCCCTCCCAGTTTTCCCGATGTAGATTAGACATGCGTGTGCCATGACTGTGTCAGCCTACATCAACAAATGCACCGAGGACGTCAGCACCACTAAGAATATCATCACCCGGGGCAACCAACGACCCTGGATGACTGAGGAGGTACGTCAAACGCTACGAGCGCGGAACTCTGCCTTCAAGTCTGGCGACAAGGAGACACTGAGGACAGCGAGAGCCAACTTGAACCGTGCCATCAGGATAGCGAAGCGAGACCGCAGTCGAAAATTTCAGGATCGTTTCCACGACGTCAAAAACATCAGGAGTATGTGGCAAGGCATACGGGCGATTACAGACTACAACTCACCCTCCCCCCCCCCCGGTGGGTGTAGTTGATGCTGACTTTCTAAATGGTCTAAATAACTTCTTTGGGAGGTTCGAGGCACTAAACGGCACTCCAGCAGTTAAAACTGTCCCCCATCAGGAAGAGGAGGTACTCTGCCTTGACTCCGCCGATGTGTTGAAGACCCTGAGGAGAGTCAACCCCTGTAAGGCCCCTGGCCCCGACAACATTCCTGGGCGTGTGTTCAGGGAATGTGCAAGTCATCTGGCTGGGGTCATCACAGACATTTTTAACACCTCGCTGGGCCAAGCCACAGTGCCGGCGTGCTTTAAGACTGCCTCCATCATTCCGGTGCCGAAGAAACCTCAAATCACCTCATTTAATGATTACCGGCCTGTTGCACTGACTCCGGTTATGATGAAGTGCTTCGAAAGGCTGCTTAAAGGTCACATCGTTTCCAGACTCCCCCTATTATTTGACCCGTTCCAGTTTGCCGACCGGCAAAACCGCTCCACTCAGGACGCCATCTCCTCCGTTCTTCACCTGAGCCTGGCTCACCTGGAGGAGAAGAACACCCATGTGCGGAGGCTGTTCCTGGACTTCAGCTCAGCGTTTAACACCATCATCCCACAGCATCTGGTAGGAAAATTGGAACACCTGGGCTTCAACACCCCCCTTCGCAACTGGCTGCTAGACTTCCTCACCAACAGACCTCAGTCAGTCCGGGTCGGACAGAACACCTCTGATGTCATCACCCTCAGCACAGGCTCCCTTCAGGGCTGCGTCCTGAGCCCCCTGCTGTGCACCCTGATGACACACGACTGCGTCCTCAGGTTCACCACCAATCACATCGTGAAGTCAGCAGACGACACAACGGTGGTGGGGCTCATCAGAGACAACAACGACCTGGACTACAGAGAGGAGGTGGAGCAGCTGGTGGGCTGGTGCAGAGAAAACAGCCTGATCCTGAATGAGGAGAAGATGAAGGAAATCATCGTCGACTTCAGGAAAAAACAGCCTCACCACGCTCCACTGATCATCAACAGCTCAGCTGTGGAGGTGGTCAGCACCACCAAATTCCTGGGGGTCCACATCACAGAAGACCTCACCTGGACTATGAACACTACGGCACTGGTCAAGAGGGCACAGAAGCGCTTGTACTTCCTGCGGAGGATGAGGAGAGCCCACCTGCCCCCACCCATCATGAGGACGTTCTACAGGAGCACCATAGAGAGCATTCTGACAAGCTGTCTCTCTGTGTGGTGTGGAGGCTGCACCGCCTCCGATTGGAAGAACGTGAGGAGAGTGGTGAGGACAGCAGAGAGGATCATAGGGGCTCCTCTTCCCTCCATTCAGGACATTTCATCTCAGCGCTGCATGTCCCGTGCCCGTAACATCATCAATGACCCATCACACCCCCACCATGGACTGTTCTCCCTGCTGCCCTCTGGGAAGAGGTTTGCAGCATCCGCTGCAGGTCCACCAGGTTCTGCAACAGCTTTTTCCCTGCTGTCATCAGACTGTTGAACACTAGAACTGTTGAGCTCTAAACTGAACTCTGCATCACACATTCACAGAACTGTACTTTATGACACTACGGACCTCTATCTTGCACTATCTCGCACTACCAACTTTACTGAACTTGTATAAACCCTTTAAATAGAAGTTTAATACATGGTTTAGCATTCCTCTGCACACTCTTGAATACTGTTTTGCCTACTTGCACTATTGCATAATTATCACTGCTGCACTTTATACTTATTTTTAATATATATATATATACATATATAGTATATATGTATATATATATATTTTCATAGGGTATGTTACTTCTATTCAACTGCAATATCACTACTTTGTTGTAAGACGTATGCAACGGAATTTCGTTTTGTATGCACCATGTGCAGACAAGATGACAATAAAGTTTGTCTAAGTCTAAGTCATGTCAGGTCAGCTGTCTGGAGAGAGAGAGAAGTCAGGACCTGCGGGCGGAGCACCACCGTGCCACCGCCGCCATGACGGAACTCAAAAGCAAACTCCATGAGGAGAAGCAGAAAGAGTTAGCCATTACCAGGGAGACATTACTGCGGCAGCATGAAATGGAGCTGATGAGAGTGATCAAAATCAAAGATGGAGAGATCCAGCGACTGAATGCCTTGGTCCTCAGCCTGAGGGACGGCTCCATGGACAAGGTGATCCGCTCTATCCGTGTCTGACTATCCGCACGCCACGTCGGGCTTCGATGCGGCCGCTACCGTATTGTGTAGCTTGTCCCCAGTAAGCGTCGCGGCGCTCCGTTGCGGTCTCAACGGCCCGGTGTGGCGCAATGTCTGCTCAGGTGAGGAGGGGGGGCGCTTTGCTGGCGGAGGTGGAGGAGACGCAGCGGTGTCGGGAGACCGAGCGGTGTCGCCTCCACCAGGAGCGCGGAAGAAGCCCTGGCAGCGGCCCAGCAGGCCTGGCAGTCCCGAGCGGCCGAGCTCCGATCGGCTCATCACCAGCATCGGGAGGAGCTGAGCCGAACCAAGAGAGACTGCGAGAGGGAGATCCGCCGACTGGTAGGACTGATCAGATGCGCGGTGCGTGGCTATGTTCCCAATTTCGTTGTATACCTGCAGTGCAATGACACCTAAGGCATTCTATTCTATTCTATTTCACAAGAAGAAAATGTCCGGTTGCTCGCTTCGCTTTTGTCACAGCAAAGGTGTTCTAGTCGATTCAAGAAAAAAATTGGCCGGTTGCTCTCTTTGTTTTTGTCACAATTCTGGCAAATGAGTTTGCCCGCCTGCCTGAGCGCTCCCCGTTTGTACATCCAGACGGATGAGATCAAGCTGAAAGACAGAGCGGTTAGTGTTTTGGATGAAGCCCTGGGGCCGGCCACGTCCACCGCCTTCAGCTGCAGACTCAGGCTGCCGAGCAGCAGATCGCTGCCCTGAGGGATTCCCAAAGGGCGGGCCTAAACTACCCTGGAAGTGGGGTCAACGCCGCTACTAGCAATCCTCTTCATTGCGTAAGCCACCTCATCACACACTTGCAGTACGCATGACTTAGTTCGTTGCTGGAGGAAGGTAGCACAAAAACAGTTTTGAACTTTGAACGAGTGCTTGTGTGTGTGTGTTGCGGGGCGTTTTCAGTCTCAGGAGGATCGGGACACGCGACGGTTTCATCTGAAAATCGCTGAGCTCAGCGCAGTCATCAGGAAACTGGAGGATCGAAACGCCCTGCTTTCTGAAGAGCGCAATGAACTGGTAATTTATTGACGGCACGCTTGAAGGTTTGCGCTACGTTTGATGCGCGCCATCCAGCGAGGCACCCATTGCGCTTGCTTATTAGTTGAGCGGCGCGGCGAGTCGGTTGCCTGGTAGATGTCTTTTATTGGGAGCCAAAGCCACGATTCCGTTCAAACCGATGCAAAAGGAATGGATACGTTCTGGCCCGCGTGTTGTGCGTCTTTCACATCCCGCACTTCATGCTTGCAGCTAAAGCGACTGAGAGAAACAGAAAGCCAGTTTCTGCCACTCCTGTACAAAAACAAACGCCTGAGCAGGAAGAATGAAGAACTCTCGCTGGTGCTGTGTCGCCTTGAAAACAAAGTGCGCTTTGTCACCCAGGAGAACGAGGAGATGGCAAGCTTGGTAAGTCGACGCGGACAACGGCGGCGTGCCAACAGAGTCCACTGCATTTGTGTTCCACAGAGAAGGCCTAGTTCGCTCAATGACCTGGACCGCGGTTGCGGCCAGCAGGACGGTGAAATGGAGTTCCTTCAAGTTGTGGAGCAGCGGCACATCATCGACGACTTGTCCAAGGTCTTCAGGCAGGCGACTCGGTGCACGTACGGCAGCGCCGCGCTCGCTCGCTGTCGCCAGGAAACCTTTTCCGTCCAAAGCTTGGCCGGCGGCCGCCATCCAAAAAATTGGCCCCTTAAATTCCGACCTTTCAAGCAGGAGCATTGTGCGCACGCGTTTGAACACGCTTTAGACTTGTTTTGCCGTTTTCAGCAGCTCAAAGCTCCCGTTTTGTCAGCGCCTTTGCCACTCGCTGTGCGCTGAAAACGACGGACTTGCCCGGCTGCTCAGCCCGTCAACCATGAGCCGCGAGCGCGACGTCATTGTCCGTAGGCAGCTAGTGGCAAAATGCACCCTGTTAGAGTTGCGCTCGCTCCAACTTATTTTGCAAGAACCACACGGGAGACAAGTAAGTTCTTTTGGACACCTGCAGGTGGAGAGTCCATCCGTTGTACGAATGAAGTCTGACTCTCGGCTCCTGCACGAGCATTTTAATTAAGAGAAACAGGGTGGGTGTAAGAGTGGATTGAATAGAGGAAGCCCTTGACCTCTAGTCAAAACATAGCAAGGGGTGTTTTACGACTTTGTGTAGGAAGGGATAAGCGATAGGGATAAATAAGGGATAAATAATATTATTTATTACAGGTCGCAGTCAAAGTCAAAGCAACACAATGATACGATAAAGATAATCTGGAAAACCCTGACACACCCTGTAGTTGTCACTTTTGGAAAAGACGAGCGTCCCTCCAATCATCGCCGGTGACGTGTTTTTCAGGCTCTGGAGACAGGAGCTCATGTCAGAAATGTCATTGTGAGTCGCGTTTGTTTCTGCGCCGGAGCCGTTCGTTCCCTTTGCATCCAAAGAATCTCAAAGGCGGATTATTTGTGTCGACAGGAGAGAGATTTGCTGCTACGATACCGACGTCGAGAATCTCTGAGGAGGAACAAAGCGTGAGGTCCTGCAAGGTGAGTCTGTTTGTTTGCGGCTGCTTGGTGTTGCGCAAGATGAAATGGCCTTTTTCTCGCTATCGTTCCTCTCGTCGATTCATCGTGAGGTGTCGCTTCAGTTTGTTCAGAGAGATGTTTGCTTCCGCGCCCGCAGGTCATCGAAACATTTTACGGCTACGACGAAGACGTGTTGGTGGACTCGGACGGATCGTCCTTGTCTTTTCACACCGACAGAACCCCCGACACGGAACCCGAAGAGGTAGCCCGCCATTTCTGCCAGCGTATTGGCACCAAACATTCCTCTTCAGCCTGGAATCGGACTCGTCTTTGCGTCGCGGGTGCTTTGTCGCCGGTCTGACTGATTCTGGTACTAGTGCTGTGTTGCATTGGTGTGTGCATGAAGAGGCGGAGCTTCGCTACCGCCAGCTGACGCAAGAATATCAAGCGCTGCAACGAGCCTACGCTCTGCTAGCCCAGACCAGCGAAGGGGACTACGACGCCGAGAAGGAGATCAAGGTGGCGCCCCTTCCCGCAACCCCCGGCCGGGTCGCAGCCTCCCCGTTCTCACCCAGCCTCGGGTGTTCTCTGGTCTGAAAGGAGGAGGAGGAGCCTCCCTCCTCCTCCTTTCAGACCAGAGAAAAGCTGATGGTAGAAATGGGTCACTATCAAAGCAGAGTAGCAGATCTGGAGTCAGCGCTGAAGCAACAAGGACAGGTAAGCTCATCAATGAGCACACCTTTTTCTCAGACAAAATAGCTACATTCTTCAGTCACTCATCCGTCTGGCATTACTGGACCAACCCCCCCCCCCCCCCCCCCCGAACGTGGCTGGGAAAATGCGGAGAAAAGCAAATGTCATTTTCCAGTCAACCAAAGAATTTGTGGATGAAAATGACACAACATTCCAAAGCTGTCCACGCGTTTGTCTCTTCTAGAATGTCAAGTGGGTGGAGGAGAAGCAGCTGCTGCGTCAGAGCAATCAGCAGTTGGCCGAAAAGGTGACGGAAAGAAAGGCGCTGGGCGGAGTCGCTTGGCGTCACACCTGTCGGGAAGCCCCGCAGATGAGGTCTGACTGTCTTTTCAGGTCAGGCGGATGGAGGCGGAAGAAGCGCGTCTGAAAGAGCACATCCAGGATATCCGAGACCAAAACGAACTGCTTGAGTTCCGCATCCTGGAGCTGGAGGTGGGAAGACTCGCACAAGCGTGTTGAGGCCAGAGATGTGACGGACGGACGGACGGACGGACGGACGGATGCATGCCTCTGCCTTTCAGGAGAGGGAGTGGCGCTCCCCCGTCTTGAAGTTTCTGCAAGTCCGTTTCCCAGACGGCCTCAGCCCTTTGCAGATCTACTGCGAGGCCGAGGGCGTGAGCGTACGTAAGGCGTCCCTCGCAACCCTAACCTTAACCCGAGGTCCCAGAACACCTTACATTGCTCCTTGCGCCTTTCCCCCGGACATCGTCATCAGTGATCTGATGAAGAAGCTGGACATCCTGGGCTATAACGCCGTAAGTGTATGTCGAACTCCTTATGTTCGCACTCCACGAGACTCGGCGGCTCAAATGTGACTTTTGGAAGGCTTTGCGCTGAAAGAAGCTTGTTGACGCTGTGCCTTTGGGCTCTTGCAGAATCTCACCAACGAGGAGCAGGTGGTCGTGATTCACGCCAGGACCCTTCTCACCCTAGCCGAGAAGGTAACGCGCACGTCCACGCACGCTCTCGCATTCTGCTTATGTGACAGCAGCCTTTCCTCAGTGGTTAGAATACATCAAAGTGACCAAGTCAGCACTTCAACAGAAGATGTTGGACATTGAAAGTGAGAAGGTAGACAGACACGCGACATCAGCCAAGGGGAACTCCGGCAATGTGCCCCAACAATTCTGACCTTGAGCTGTGCTAGGATATGTTCTGCAAGCAGAAGGGCTACCTGGATGAAGAGTTGGACTTCAGGAAGTGTTCCATGGACCAGGCTCATAAGGTAAGCCGCCCTCAAATCTCCCGCCGGACCACTGATGGACGAGGATTGCGGCCCAGAGGATCCTGGAGCTGGAGGCCATGTTGTACGAGGCGCTACCGCAGCGGGACTGCCCCGCCACGGACGGCGAAAAAGCCAGCCACGCTGGCGTGAATGACGTGCTGACGGCGGATCAGAGAGAAGAGCTTAGGAGCGCCGTGGACCAATGGAAGCGAGCCCTGATGTGCGAGTTGAGGGAGCGCGACGCTTGCATCCTCCAAGAGAGAATGGATCTGCTGCACAGCGCGCAACAGGTAAGGGCCCAAAGCCAGCCCGGCACTTACTTGCACGCTTACTGGCTTTTGAATGCCACTTTCCATTTGTCCGTCCTAGAGGAACAAAGAGCTGAAAGAATTCATCGAAGCTCAGAAGAGACAAATCAAACAATTGGAGGAGAAGTTTCTGTTTCTCTTTCTATTCTTCTCCTTGGCCTTCATTCTGTGGCCCTAACACCAGCTGGTGAGTGAGCTCCAGCGGCACCGCACTCGACACCTCCGATACACTGCCAGCCGGTCTCAGACGTTGGCAGACGCTCCGATGCCAACGTATACCCCCCGCCACGGTGACAGAGGCACCGCGTCACACCGGCGCTCATCCAATCAGAAGGCAGGAAAAGCAAATTCACATGCAGGGCACTTTTGAACCAGAAGAGAGCGCCACAAAAAACGGTTGTTGCCCCAAACGCGCACTAAAAAGGGTCAGAATAACAAGAGTCCCACTGGCCAGCCGGGGCCACCCGTCCAGCTGTTTCTTCAGGGGGGAAAAAAATTGGAGTCACCGGTGAGTACATTTTGCATTTAGCTCTGCTTTTCTGCTTCTGTCTTCAAGTGTGTGGCATCCTGCGATCAAAGATTCAGCCAACCCCAAAGCGGTTGACCTCAACGTCCCACCACCATGCCTACCAGAGCAGGTGACGTGATGCTTTGGACATCCTTCCGTCTCAGATGCCCAAAAGTACTCTTTGCCACATCTGCGGCAATACGGTGTCTTTTCAAAGGTGCAAATAAATCCAGCGTGGGCGGAACACGCACGTCTTCGGTTTTTCCCGCTTTGTTTGTGTGACAGCTGTTGTGAAAATTTTATACAAATAAAGTTGTATAGTACAAGTTTGGCCAAGCCGCAACTCCCGAACCGCATGCGGCTCTTTTATGTTCATATCAACATTTGTGTGTGTGTGTGTGTGTGGGGGGGGGGGGGAGGGGGGGTTGTGCGTGTTGGCTTCACTTGAGTTCAATTTGGTATTTTGGTCAAAAGCGCATGTGGTGAAATTCCACAAAGTAGGATGGGCAAACACATTTCTTTAAACTATGAGTGTCAATTGGGCTCTCGAAATGGCAGGGAAAAGATGCACAGCAAAACGAAAATACGTAGATGAACACAGGACGTTTTAATCAGAGTGGGAAAGTTTCTATTTTTTGTTGAACGTGATGGCAAACCATTCTGCCTGATATGTCAGACCTCAGCGCATTTCAAAGATTCAAATCTTCAGCGCCATGCACTTCAGCTCACTCCATGCTAACATTGATCAGGCGTCGAACCCGCATCATCATGCTTAAGAGGTGGCCATGCTAACCAGTGCGCCATTATGTCAACGCATAATAACTAAGTCTACTGGTCAAAACAGCGGTTACTATATGACGTCGCTACGTCGTGGTCACGTGACGCAGACAAGACGTCAATGGACGTGGGCAGAGTTAACTTGTTTAAAAGGGAGTAGGCAGAAGAAATATTTAATTTATTTAAATCTATTTTGAGTGCACACCATTATGCCAATGCATAACAACTGTAAATCTACTAAACAAAACAGCGGTTGCTATATGACATCTGCCACGTCGTGGTCACGTGACATACGTGACGTCGATGGGCGTAACTTTCGCCGGAATTCAAATCCGCGGGGAGAGTTAACTTGTTTAAAAGAGAGTGGGCAGAAGAATTATTTAATTTATTTAAATCTATTTGGTGTGTGCGCCATTATGTCAATGCATAACAACTGTAAGTCTACTAAACAAAACAGCGGTTGCTATATGAGTCTGCCACGTCGTGGTCACGTGACGCGGACGTGACGTCGACGCCTACTTTACATCCCACCGATCACAGGACCCCCTCGGCTGCATAACCGTGCCCCCTTCCCAACCAATCGGATTTGCTATACGCGAAAACGACGCCAATGGAAAGAGCTTCCGCCCAAATTTAAATCCGTGGGCGTGGCTCGCAGCAGGAAGTAGGAAAATGGCGGCGATGTTGACAAAGACACAGCGGATGGTAACATACGACTAACAAGAGAAATAGTTTTATTTTCTGCTTGCAACTGGACCGTCCAGAGCGTACACGGTAAGTACTACTCATCGTTTTTAAAAAGAAGTACTTTTGTTGCCCTGAAAAGCGAGTGAGCGTGGCGTTTGTGGGGGACGTCGAATTTTGACGATTCTTTCTGGTCAACGGTTGTAAATGATTGTGTTGATTAAAAAAGAAAACTTGATGTAACTCTACTTTTAACTGCCGTTTCAGATAGATTTGGAATTGCATCACATCCAATTTTGCCTAGAGCGTACACGGTAAGTAACACTCGTTGTGTTTAAGGAGATTTACGTTTGTAATAGCAGAAGTGTAGCCGCGTTGCGTTGTACGTGTGAATGTTGGTCCGGGCGAAATGTTAATGTTTAATTTCATTCCTTTAGGTTCCACGGTGTTTGTTGGCTGCAAGTTTTCCACTGCAAGAAGAGGCTCATATCATTGACCAGGAGCGAGCTACAATGGTGAGTAGCCATAACATTTATGTTAAACACTTCCTATTTCATGTCTAACAGTACTTGATTTAACAAATAACCATAAATAAATACAGTGTGGGCACTGAAGTTAACATATGTGATTATACTGCCTAATCTGTCACCGAGTAGATTGTTGCAAAGTAATATAAGATCCAAAGTTGTAATTCAGAATAGTTTTCAAAAGAAGGCCATTAGAATTATATACAAGTCTGATTACCCTGAACAAGCTATTAATTAAATCACAAATTCTTCAATTCAAAGATTTGGTAGATTATCAGACAAATAATGTCTAACAGTAATTGATTTAACACATCACGATAAGTAGATTGAGTGTGGGCACTCTCAAGTTAACATATGTGATTATACTGCCTAATCTGTTACAGAGTATGTTGTTGCCAAGTAATGTAGAATAGATCCAAAGTAGTAATCCAGAATAGTTTTGAAGAGGCCATTAGAATGATAAACAAATCTGATTACCTTGAACATAATAACAAGCTAAGTGTTTAATATGTCCTATGAAGTCAAAATTGGGCACCATCATGTGGTGAAATTTGGAATTGCATCACATCCAATTTTGCCTGGGAACAAACAGATTACATAAATCTTAGTTTTGAATAAGCCACTCCTTCTCAAACAAGTAAACTCTGCCCATTTTGCGCAGTAGATGTTCTGTTAATATCTAGTATTTATACAAAGTCATAATTTAAATTGCTTTCAACCTTCATTCATCGGTTCAACCAACATTACTCGCTCTTATTACCAACTTGTATTGATTTAACTAAGCGTTTAATACTTCCTATCAGGTCTCAAATCGAGATTTGGCAAAATACAATTTCAGCAAATCCAATTTTGCCAGGGAACAAAAATAGATTAAATAAACTAAATAAGTCCTCTTCCCATTAAATAAATCAGAAAAGTCTGTCTTGTAACCAGTCCTCTTCAAACAAGTAAAGTCTGCCCATTTTGTGCCGTAGATTTTGTGTCTATGCCTAGTATTTAAACAAAATCATAATTTAAACGACTTCTTTCCTTCATTCACTTTGGAAATTTGGAATTGCAGCAAATCGAATTTTGGCAGGGAACAAAAATAGATCAATTAAACTAAATAAGTCTTCTTCCCATTAAATAAATTAAAAAAGTCTGTCTTGTAACCAGTCCTTTTCAAACAAGTAAAGTCTGCCCATTTTGTGCCGTCGATTTTGTGTTAATGCCTAGTATTTATACAAAATCATAATTTAAAGGACTTCATTCCTTCATTCACTTTGGAAATTTGGAATTGCAGCACATCAAATTTTGCCTGGGAAGAAAAGTAGATTAAATAAATTTAATAAGTCTTACTACTTCCCATTAAATAAATTAAATACGTCTTACTTGTTCCCACTCCTTTTCAAAACAGTAGTTTAAAACGAGGGCCCTTCACTCAATCTTTAACCTCAACCCCGCACGTTGTGTTGTATCTGTGAATGTTGGTTGTGGCCAAATGATAGTTTTCTTTCATTCGTTTAGGTTCCAAGAAAACTTGATGTAACTCTACTTTTAACTGCCGTTTCAGATAAGCGGGTATTACGTCGCAGTCAAATGCCGCGGATATGACGTAATTGCCCGAACCTCCGCCAAAATTCAAATCTGTTGGCGCGATGGCCGTGAGCCACTGAGCAGCGACGATTATCAACAGAAATATCTTTATTTTCTGCTTGCAACTGGACCGTCTAGAGCGTACACGGTAAGTAACACTCATTGTGTTTAAGGAGATTTACGTTTGTAATAGCAGAAGTGTAGCCGCGTTGCGTTGTACGTGTGAAAATTGGTCGAGGCGAAATGTTAATGTTTAATTTCATTCCTTTAGGTTCCACGGTGTTTGTTGGCTGCAAGTTTTCCACTGCAAGAAGAGGCTCGTATCATTGATCAGGAGCGAGCTACAATGGTGAGTAGCCATAACATTTATGTTAAACACTTCCTATTTCATGTCTAACAGTACTTGATTTAACAAATAACCATAAATAAATACAGTGTGGGCACTGAAGTTAACATATGTGATTATACTGCCTAATCTGTCACGGAGTAGATTGTTGCAAAGTAATATAAGATCCAAAGTTGTAATTCAGAATAGTTTTCAAAAGAAGGCCATTAGAATTATATACAAGTCTGATTACCCTGAACAAGCTATTAATTAAATCACAAATTCTTCAATTCAAAGATTTGGTAGATTATCAGACAAATAATGTCTAACAGTAATTGATTTAACACATCACGATAAGTAGATTGAGTGTGGGCACTCTCAAGTTAACATATGTGATTATACTGCCTAATCTGTTACAGAGTATGTTGTTGCCAAGTAATGTAGAATAGATCCAAAGTAGTAATCCAGAATAGTTTTGAAGAGGCCATTAGAATGATAAACAAATCTGATTACCTTGAACATAATAACAAGCTAAGTGTTTAATATGTCCTATGAAGTCAAAATTGGGCACCATCATGTGGTGAAATTTGGAATTGCATCACATCCAATTTTGCCTGGGAACAAACAGATTACATAAATCTTAGTTTTGAATAAGCCACTCCTTCTCAAACAAGTAAACTCTGCCCATTTTGCGCACTAGATGTTCTGTTAATATCTAGTATTTATACAAAGTCATAATTTAAATTGCTTTCAACCTTCATTCATCGGTTCAACCAACATTACTCGCTCTTATTACCAACTTGTATTGATTTAACTAAGCGTTTAATACTTCCTATCAGGTCTCAAATCGAGATTTGGCAAAATACAATTTCAGCAAATCCAATTTTGCCAGGGAACAAAAATAGATTAAATAAACTAAATAAGTCCTCTTCCCATTAAATAAATCAGAAAAGTCTGTCTTGTAACCAGTCCTCTTCAAACAAGTAAAGTCTGCCCATTTTGTGCCGTAGATTTTGTGTCTATGCCTAGTATTTAAACAAAACCATAATTTAAACGACTTCTTTCCTTCATTCACTTTGGAAATTTGGAATTGCAGCAAATCGAATTTTGGCAGGGAACAAAAATAGATCAATTAAACTAAATAAGTCTTCTTCCCATTAAATAAATTAAAAAAGTCTGTCTTGTAACCAGTCCTTTTCAAACAAGTAAAGTCTGCCCATTTTGTGCCGTCGATTTTGTGTTAATGCCTAGTATTTATACAAAATCATAATTTAAAGGACTTCATTCCTTCATTCACTGTGGAAATTTGGAATTGCAGCACATCAAATTTTGCCTGGGAAGAAAAGTAGATTAAATAAATTTAATAAGTCTTACTACTTCCCATTAAATAAATTAAATACGTCTTACTTGTTCCCACTCCTTTACAAAAAAGTAGTTTAAAACGAGGTCCCTTCACTCAACCTTTAACCCTATTTATTCACCTTCTAGGCTAAGTGTTAAAGGCTAAGTGTTAAAGGCTAAGTGTTAAAGGCTAAGTGTTAGAGGCTAAGTGCCAGAGGCTAGGCGCCAGAGGCGAGTTTTTGTGGGCTGAAGTTTTAGTGGGGTTAGTGTGAATACAATCCAAAAGAATACAACAGAATACAATACAATAGAATATAATACATTAAATAAATTAAATACGTCTTACTTGTTCCCAATCCTTTTCAAAAAAGTAGTTTAAAACGAGGGCCCTTCACTCAACCTTTAACCTCAACCCCGCACGTCACATTGTGTTGTATCTGTGAATGTTGGTTGTGGCCAAATGATAGTTTTCTTTCATTCGTTTAGGTTCCACGGTGTTTGTTGGCTATGTTTTCCACTGTCAGAAGGATGAAAATACAAAGTACAACGCTTGGACGTGGGCGAAGACGTCACCGGTGAGTCCTTCCTTCCTATTTATTTACCTTCTAGATGCTAGAGGCTAAGTGTTAGAGGCTAAGTGTTAGAGGCTAAGTGTTAAACACAATACGAACA
This sequence comes from Syngnathus floridae, assembly GCF_059516105.1. Taxonomy (NCBI): domain Eukaryota; kingdom Metazoa; phylum Chordata; class Actinopteri; order Syngnathiformes; family Syngnathidae; genus Syngnathus; species Syngnathus floridae. The sequence goes on along the minus strand of NW_028284110.1, from coordinate 22,221 downwards.
ACACAACGATACTGCACTGAACAACACGATACCGCACTGAGAAACACGATACCGCACTGAACAACACGATACCGCACTGAACAACACCATGCCGCACTGAACACCATGCCGCACTGAACAACACCATCCCGCACTGAACAACACCATGCCGCACTAAACAACACCATGCCGCACTGAACAACACCATGCCTCACTGAACGACACCATGCCGCACTGAAAGACACCATGCCGCACTGAACGACACCATGCCGCACTGAAAGACACCATCCCGCACTGAACACCATGCCGCACTGAACAACACCATCCTGCACTGAACAACACCATCCCGCACTGAACAACACCATGCCGCACTGAACAACATTATGCCGCACTGAACATTATGCCGCACTGAACAACACCATGCCGCACTGAACAACACCATGCCGCACTGAACAACATTATGCCGCACTGAACAACACCATGCCGCACTGAACAACACCATGCCGCACTGAACAACACCATGCCGCACTGAACAACATTATGCCGCACTGAACAACACCATGCCGCACTGAACAACACCATCCTGCACTGAACAACACCATTCCGCATTGAACACCATGCCGCACTGAACAACACCATCCCGCACTGAACAACACCATCCCGCACTGAACAACACCATGCCGCACTGAACAACATTATGCCGCACTGAACAACATTATGCCGCACTGAACAACACCATGCCGCACTGAACAACACCATGCCGCACTGAACAACACCATGCCGCACTGAACAACATTATAACGCACTGAACAACACCATCCCGCACTGAACAACACCATGCCGCACTAAACAACATTATGCCGCACTGAACAACATTATGCCGAAATGAACAACACCATGCCGCACTGAACAACACCATGCCGCACTGAACAACACCATCCTGCACTGAACAACACCATCCCGCACTGAACAACACCATGCCGCACTGAACAACACCATGCCGCACTGAACAACACCATGCCGCAATGAACAACACCATCCCGCACTGAACAACATTATGCCGCACTGAACAACATTATGCCGCACTGAACAACATTATGCCGCACTGAACAACATTATGCCGCACTGAACAACATTATGCCGCACTGAACAACACCATGCCGCACTGAACAACACCATGCCGCACTGAACAACACCATGCCGCACTGAACAACACCATGCCGCACTGAACAACACGATCCCGCATTGAACAACACCATGCCGCACTGAACAACACCATCCTGCACTGAACAACACCATCCCGCAATGAACAACACCATGCCGCACTGAACAACATTATGGCGCACTGAACAACATTATGCCGCACTGAACAACACCATGCCGCACTGAACAACACCATGCCGCACTGAACAACACCATGCCGCAATGAACAACACCATCCCGCACTGAACAACACCATGCCGCACTGAGCAACACCATGCCGCACTGAACAACACCATCCCGCACTGAACAACACCATGCCGCACTGAACAACACCATTCCGCACTGAACAACACCATGCCGCACTGAACAACATTACGCTGCACTGAACAACACCATGCCGCACTGAACAACATTATAACGCACTGAACAACACCATCCCGCACTGAACAACACCATGCCGCACTGAACAACACCATCCCGCACTGAACAACACCATGCCGCACTGAACAACACCATTCCGCACTGAACAACACCATGCCGCACTGAACAACATTACGCTGCACTGAACAACACCATGCCGCACTGAACAACATTATAACGCACTGAACAACACCATCCCGCACTGAACAACACCATGCCGCACTGAACAACATTATGCCGCACTGAACAACACCATGCCGCACTGAACAACACCATCCTGCACTGAACAACACCATTCCGCATTGAACACCATGCCGCACTGAACAACACCATCCCGCACTGAACAACACCATCCCGCACTGAACAACACCATGCCGCACTGAACAACATTATGCCGCACTGAACAACATTATGCCGCACTGAACAACACCATAACGCACTGAACAACACCATGCCGCACTGAACAACACCATGCCGCACTGAACAACATTATAACGCACTGAACAACACCATCCCGCACTGAACAACACCATGCCGCACTGAGCAACACCATGCCGCACTGAACAACACCATGCCGCACTGAACAACACCATTCCGCACTGAACAACACCATGCCGCACTGAACAACATTACGCTGCACTGAACAACACCATGCCGCACTGAACAACACCATGCCGCACTGAACAACACCATGCCGCATTGAACAACACCATGCCGCATTGAACAACACCATGCCGCACTGAACAACACCATCCTGCACTGAACAACACCATGCCGCATTGAACAACACCATGCCGCACTGAACAACACCATCCTGCACTGAACAACACCATCCCGCACTGAACAACACCATCCCGCATTGAACAACACCATCCTGCACTGAACAACACCATGCCGCACTGAACAACACCATGCCGCACTGAACAACACCATTCCGCACTGAACAACACCATGCCGCACTGAACAACACCATCCTGCACTGAACAACACCATCCCGCACTGAACAACACCATGCCGCATTGAACAACACCATCCTGCACTGAACAACACCATCCTGCACTGAACAACACCATGCCGCACTGAACAACACCATGCCGCACTGAACAACACCATGCCGCACTGAACAACACCATGCCGCACTGAACAACATTATGCCGCACTGAACAACATTATGTCGCACTGAACAACACCATGCCGCACTGAACAACACCATGCCGCACTGAACAACATTATGCCGCACTGAAAAACACCATGCCGCACTGAACAACACCATCCCGCACTGAACAACACCATGCCGCATTGAACAACACCATGCCGCACTGAACAACACCATGCTGCACTGAACAACATTATGCTGCACTGAACAACACGATCCTGCATTGAACAACACCATGCCGCACTGAACAACACCATCCTGCACTGAACAACACCATCCTGCACTGAACAACACCACCCCGCACTGAACAACACGATCCCGCATTGAACAACACCATCCCGCACTGAACAACACCATGCCGCACTGAACAACACCATGCCGCACTGAACAACACCATGCCGCACTGAACAACACCATGCCGCACTGAACAACACCATGCCGCACTGAACAACATTATGCCGCACTGAACAACACCATGCCGCACTGAACAACACCATCCCGCACTGAACAACACCATGCCGCATTGAACAACACCATGCCGCACTGAACAACACCATCCTGCACTGAACAACACCATCCCGCACTAAACAACACCATGCCGCACTGAACAACATTATGGCGCACTGGACAACATTATGCCGCACTGAACAACACCATGCCGCACTGAACAACACCATGCCGCACTGAACAACACCATGCCGCACTGAACAACACCATGCCGCACTGAACAACATTATGCCGCACTGAACAACACCATGCCGCACTGAACAACACCATGCCGCACTGAACAACACGATCCCGCATTGAACAACACGATCCTGCACTGAACAACACCATGCCGCACTGAACAACACCATGCCGCACTGAACAACACCATTCCGCACTGAACAACACCATGCCGCACTGAACAACACCATCCTGCACTGAACAACACCATCCCGCACTGAACAACACCATGCCGCATTAAACAACACCATGCCGCACTGAACAACACCATCCTGCACTGAACAACACCATGCCGCACTGAACAACACCATGCCGCACTGAACAACACCATGCCGCACTGAACAACATTATGCCGCACTGAACAACATTATGCCGCACTAAACAACATTATGTCGCACTGAACAACACCATGCCGCACTGAACAACACCATGCTGCACTGAACAACATTATGCCGCACTGAACAACACGATCCCGCATTGAACAACACCATCCCGCAGTGAACAACACCATGCCGCATTGAACAACACCATGCCGCACTGAACAACACCATGCTGCACTGAACAACATTATGCTGCACTGAACAACACGATCCTGCATTGAACAACACCATGCCGCACTGAACAACACCATCCTGCACTGAACAACACCATGCCGCACTGAACAACACCATGCCGCACTGAACAACATTATGCCGCACTGAACAACACCATGCCGCACTGAACAACACCATGCCGCACTGAACAACACCATGCCGCACTGAACAACACCGTGCCGCAATGAACAACACCATCCCGCACTGAACAACACCATGCCGCATTGAACAACACCATGCCGCACTGAACAACACCATCCCGCACTGAACAACACCACCCCGCACTGAACAACACGATCCCGCATTGAACAACACCATCCCGGACTGAACAACACCATGCCGCACTGAACAACACCATTCCGCACTGAACAACACCATGCCGCACTGAACAACACCATGCCGCACTGAACAACACCATGCCGCACTGAACAACACCATGCCGCACTGAACAACACCATCCCGCACTGAACAACACCATGCCGCATTGAACAACACCATGCCGCACTGAACAACACCATCCTGCACTGAACAACACCATCCCGCACTGAACAACACCATGCCGCACTGAACAACATTATGGCGCACTGAACAACATTATGCCGCACTGAACAACACCATGCCGCACTGAACAACACCATGCCGCACTGAACAACACCATGCCGCACTGAACAACATTATGCCGCACTGAACAACATTATGCCGCACTGAACAACACCATGCCGCACTGAACAACACCATGCCGCACTGAACAACACCATGCCGCACTGAACAACACGACGTCGCACTGAACAACACGACGCCGCACAGAACAACACGACGCCGCACAGAATAACACAATACCGCACAGAACAACACAATACCGCACAAACAGTTTTAGATAATATTACGTCGCAGTCATGTGACGCGGACATGACGTCAATAGGCGGAACTCACGGCAAAATTATAATCCGTGGGCGTGGCTTGCAACAGGAAGTAGGAAAGCGGCAGTTCTGGCAAACAAGACACAGCGGTTAGTAACACGATGACTAACAAGGCAAATATTTTTGTTTTCAGCTTGCAACTTGACCGTCTAGAGCGTACAAGGTAATTACAACTGTTTTTTTTTAGCCCTGAAAAGCGAGGGAGTGTGGCGTTTGGGAGGAATGTCGAACTCGGCGTCTGCTTCCAGCCACAGACGCCAAATTTCGACGATTATTTCGACTGGTCAACGGTTGTAAATTATTGCGTTGACTAAAAACTTTATTTAACTCTACTCTTAACTTTGCCGTTTCAGATATGCGGGTATTACACCGCGGAAATGACGTCAATAGGCTGAACTCTCGCCAAAATTCAAATCTGTGGGCGCAATGGCCTTGAGCGAGACACCGGATACAAACACGACGATTATCAACAGAAATATCTTTATTTTCTGCTTGCAAGTGGACCGTCTAGAGCGTACACGGTAAGTACAACTCATTGTGTTTAAAAAGATTTACGTTTGTGTAGTTTGCGTTGCGTTGTATCTGTGAATGTTGGTTGAGGCTAAATGTTAATGTTTAATTTCATTCCTTTAGGTTCCACGGTGTTTGTTGGCTGTATGTTTTCCACTGCAAGAAGAGGCTCGTATCATTGACCAGCAGGAGCTACAATGGTGAGTACCCCTTTCGTCTTCCATTTATGTTAAACACTTCCTATTTCATGTCTAACAGTACTCGATTTAACAAATAACCATAAATAAATACAGTGTGGGCAGTCACGTTAACATATGTGATTATCCTGCCTAATATGTTTATCACAAATATGTCACTAATCACTAATATGTTTATTTGTTTATCACAACACCTTTGGACCTTCAGCAATCGATTATTTCCCTTCATCTACATAGAGACAGAACGATGGTGTCTTAAACATCTCATTCATTTCACCAAATAACTTCACGCAGGTGGATAACGGCCGTCTCGGTCACGCTATGTTGCGTGATGCAGTTTTGAAGAACCAAATGCATTTATTCAATGAATAAGTCAAGCTAGTTCTATGTTTATGATGTTGTAAGTTACGGTACCGATTGAAGTTGAGTTCGAAGCCAGTGGAAAACAGCGCTGCGTTTGTGCTCTCCAGGTACAAATGTTGTGATCTCTGACTGACGACCGGGCGAGACTCGAGTAAGAGATGTCCAAACGAGCTCCGGCAGGGCGGGCCAAGGCGGAGCGAACGGACGCCCTTCAGGCCGCCAATGACGAGCTGAGAACCAAACTGATGGACGTCCAGTTAGAACTTCAGCAGGAGAAGAACAAGGTGAAAACCTCAACAGACAGACACTGCCTGCCTGCCTCCCTGCCTGCCTCCCTGCCTGCCTCCCTGCCTGCCTCCCTCCCTCCCAGTTTTCCCGATGTAGATTAGACATGCGTGTGCCATGACTGTGTCAGCCTACATCAACAAATGCACCGAGGACGTCAGCACCACTAAGAATATCATCACCCGGGGCAACCAACGACCCTGGATGACTGAGGAGGTACGTCAAACGCTACGAGCGCGGAACTCTGCCTTCAAGTCTGGCGACAAGGAGACACTGAGGACAGCGAGAGCCAACTTGAACCGTGCCATCAGGATAGCGAAGCGAGACCGCAGTCGAAAATTTCAGGATCGTTTCCACGACGTCAAAAACATCAGGAGTATGTGGCAAGGCATACGGGCGATTACAGACTACAACTCACCCTCCCCCCCCCCGGTGGGTGTAGTTGATGCTGACTTTCTAAATGGTCTAAATAACTTCTTTGGGAGGTTCGAGGCACTAAACGGCACTCCAGCAGTTAAAACTGTCCCCCATCAGGAAGAGGAGGTACTCTGCCTTGACTCCGCCGATGTGTTGAAGACCCTGAGGAGAGTCAACCCCTGTAAGGCCCCTGGCCCCGACAACATTCCTGGGCGTGTGTTCAGGGAATGTGCAAGTCATCTGGCTGGGGTCATCACAGACATTTTTAACACCTCGCTGGGCCAAGCCACAGTGCCGGCGTGCTTTAAGACTGCCTCCATCATTCCGGTGCCGAAGAAACCTCAAATCACCTCATTTAATGATTACCGGCCTGTTGCACTGACTCCGGTTATGATGAAGTGCTTCGAAAGGCTGCTTAAAGGTCACATCGTTTCCAGACTCCCCCTATTATTTGACCCGTTCCAGTTTGCCGACCGGCAAAACCGCTCCACTCAGGACGCCATCTCCTCCGTTCTTCACCTGAGCCTGGCTCACCTGGAGGAGAAGAACACCCATGTGCGGAGGCTGTTCCTGGACTTCAGCTCAGCGTTTAACACCATCATCCCACAGCATCTGGTAGGAAAATTGGAACACCTGGGCTTCAACACCCCCCTTCGCAACTGGCTGCTAGACTTCCTCACCAACAGACCTCAGTCAGTCCGGGTCGGACAGAACACCTCTGATGTCATCACCCTCAGCACAGGCTCCCTTCAGGGCTGCGTCCTGAGCCCCCTGCTGTGCACCCTGATGACACACGACTGCGTCCTCAGGTTCACCACCAATCACATCGTGAAGTCAGCAGACGACACAACGGTGGTGGGGCTCATCAGAGACAACAACGACCTGGACTACAGAGAGGAGGTGGAGCAGCTGGTGGGCTGGTGCAGAGAAAACAGCCTGATCCTGAATGAGGAGAAGATGAAGGAAATCATCGTCGACTTCAGGAAAAAACAGCCTCACCACGCTCCACTGATCATCAACAGCTCAGCTGTGGAGGTGGTCAGCACCACCAAATTCCTGGGGGTCCACATCACAGAAGACCTCACCTGGACTATGAACACTACGGCACTGGTCAAGAGGGCACAGAAGCGCTTGTACTTCCTGCGGAGGATGAGGAGAGCCCACCTGCCCCCACCCATCATGAGGACGTTCTACAGGAGCACCATAGAGAGCATTCTGACAAGCTGTCTCTCTGTGTGGTGTGGAGGCTGCACCGCCTCCGATTGGAAGAACGTGAGGAGAGTGGTGAGGACAGCAGAGAGGATCATAGGGGCTCCTCTTCCCTCCATTCAAGACATTTCATCTCAGCGCTGCATGTCCCGTGCCCGTAACATCATCAATGACCCATCACACCCCCACCATGGACTGTTCTCCCTGCTGCCCTCTGGGAAGAGGTTTGCAGCATCCGCTGCAGGTCCACCAGGTTCTGCAACAGCTTTTTCCCTGCTGTCATCAGACTGTTGAACACTAGAACTGTTGAGCTCTAAACTGAACTCTGCATCACACATTCACAGAACTGTACTTTATGACACTACGGACCTCTATCTTGCACTATCTCGCACTACCAACTTTACTGAACTTGTATAAACCCTTTAAATAGAAGTTTAATACATGGTTTAGCATTCCTCTGCACACTCTTGAATACTGTTTTGCCTACTTGCACTATTGCATAATTATCACTGCTGCACTTTATACTTATTTTTAATATATATATATATATATATATAGTATATATGTATATATATATATTTTCATAGGGTATGTTACTTCTATTCAACTGCAATATCACTACTTTGTTGTAAGACGTATGCAACGGAATTTCGTTTTGTATGCACCATGTGCAGACAAGATGACAATAAAGTTTGTCTAAGTCTAAGTCATGTCAGGTCAGCTGTCTGGAGAGAGAGAGAAGTCAGGACCTGCGGGCGGAGCACCACCGTGCCACCGCCGCCATGACGGAACTCAAAAGCAAACTCCATGAGGAGAAGCAGAAAGAGTTAGCCATTACCAGGGAGACATTACTGCGGCAGCATGAAATGGAGCTGATGAGAGTGATCAAAATCAAAGATGGAGAGATCCAGCGACTGAATGCCTTGGTCCTCAGCCTGAGGGACGGCTCCATGGACAAGGTGATCCGCTCTATCCGTGTCTGACTATCCGCACGCCACGTCGGGCTTCGATGCGGCCGCTACCGTATTGTGTAGCTTGTCCCCAGTAAGCGTCGCGGCGCTCCGTTGCGGTCTCAACGGCCCGGTGTGGCGCAATGTCTGCTCAGGTGAGGAGGGGGGGCGCTTTGCTGGCGGAGGTGGAGGAGACGCAGCGGTGTCGGGAGGCCGAGCGGTGTCGCCTCCACCAGGAGCGCGGAAGAAGCCCTGGCAGCGGCCCAGCAGGCCTGGCAGTCCCGAGCGGCCGAGCTCCGATCGGCTCATCACCAGCATCGGGAGGAGCTGAGCCGAACCAAGAGAGACTGCGAGAGGGAGATCCGCCGACTGGTAGGACTGATCAGATGCGCGGTGCGTGGCTATGTTCCCAATTTCGTTGTATACCTGCAGTGCAATGACACCTAAGGCATTCTATTCTATTCTATTTCACAAGAAGAAAATGTCCGGTTGCTCGCTTCGCTTTTGTCACAGCAAAGGTGTTCTAGTCGATTCAAGAAAAAAATTGGCCGGTTGCTCTCTTTGTTTTTGTCACAATTCTGGCAAATGAGTTTGCCCGCCTGCCTGAGCGCTCCCCGTTTGTACATCCAGACGGATGAGATCAAGCTGAAAGACAGAGCGGTTAGTGTTTTGGATGAAGCCCCGGGGCCGGCCACGTCCACCGCCTTCAGCTGCAGACTCAGGCTGCCGAGCAGCAGATCGCTGCCCTGAGGGATTCCCAAAGGGCGGGCCTAAACTACCCTGGAAGTGGGGTCAACGCCGCTACTAGCAATCCTCTTCATTGCGTAAGCCACCTCATCACACACTTGCAGTACGCATGACTTAGTTCGTTGCTGGAGGAAGGTAGCACAAAAACAGTTTTGAACTTTGAACGAGTGCTTGTGTGTGTGTGTTGCGGGGCGTTTTCAGTCTCAGGAGGATCGGGACACGCGACGGTTTCATCTGAAAATCGCTGAGCTCAGCGCAGTCATCAGGAAACTGGAGGATCGAAACGCCCTGCTTTCTGAAGAGCGCAATGAACTGGTAATTTATTGACGGCACGCTTGAAGGTTTGCGCTACGTTTGATGCGCGCCATCCAGCGAGGCACCCATTGCGCTTGCTTATTAGTTGAGCGGCGCGGCGAGTCGGTTGCCTGGTAGATGTCTTTTATTGGGAGCCAAAGCCACGATTCCGTTCAAACCGATGCAAAAGGAATGGATACGTTCTGGCCCGCGTGTTGTGCGTCTTTCACATCCCGCACTTCATGCTTGCAGCTAAAGCGACTGAGAGAAACAGAAAGCCAGTTTCTGCCACTCCTGTACAAAAACAAACGCCTGAGCAGGAAGAATGAAGAACTCTCGCTGGTGCTGTGTCGCCTTGAAAACAAAGTGCGCTTTGTCACCCAGGAGAACGAGGAGATGGCAAGCTTGGTAAGTCGACGCGGACAACGGCGGCGTGCCAACAGAGTCCACTGCATTTGTGTTCCACAGAGAAGGCCTAGTTCGCTCAATGACCTGGACCGCGGTTGCGGCCAGCAGGACGGTGAAATGGAGTTCCTTCAAGTTGTGGAGCAGCGGCACATCATCGACGACTTGTCCAAGGTCTTCAGGCAGGCGACTCGGTGCACGTACGGCAGCGCCGCGCTCGCTCGCTGTCGCCAGGAAACCTTTTCCGTCCAAAGCTTGGCCGGCGGCCGCCATCCAAAAAATTGGCCCCTTAAATTCCGACCTTTCAAGCAGGAGCATTGTGCGCACGCGTTTGAACACGCTTTAGACTTGTTTTGCCGTTTTCAGCAGCTCAAAGCTCCCGTTTTGTCAGCGCCTTTGCCACTCGCTGTGCGCTGAAAACGACGGACTTGCCCGGCTGCTCAGCCCGTCAACCATGAGCCGCGAGCGCGACGTCGTTGTCCGTAGGCAGCTAGTGGCAAAATGCACCCTGTTAGAGTTGCGCTCGCTCCAACTTATTTTGCAAGAACCACACGGGAGACAAGTAAGTTCTTTTGGACACCTGCAGGTGGAGAGTCCATCCGTTGTACGAATGAAGTCTGACTCTCGGCTCCTGCACGAGCATTTTAATTAAGAGAAACAGGGTGGGTGTAAGAGTGGATTGAATAGAGGAAGCCCTTGACCTCTAGTCAAAACATAGCAAGGGGTGTTTTACGACTTTGTGTAGGAAGGGATAAGCGATAGGGATAAATAAGGGATAAATAATATTATTTATTACAGGTTGCAGTCAAAGTCAAAGCAACACAATGATACGATAAAGATAATCTGGAAAACCCTGACACACCCTGTAGTTGTCACTTTTGGAAAAGACGAGCGTCCCTCCAATCATCGCCGGTGACGTGTTTTTCAGGCTCTGGAGACAGGAGCTCATGTCAGAAATGTCATTGTGAGTCGCGTTTGTTTCTGCGCCGGAGCCGTTCGTTCCCTTTGCATCCAAAGAATCTCAAAGGCGGATTATTTGTGTCGACAGGAGAGAGATTTGCTGCTACGATACCGACGTCGAGAATCTCTGAGGAGGAACAAAGCGTGAGGTCCTGCAAGGTGAGTCTGTTTGTTTGCGGCTGCTTGGTGTTGCGCAAGATGAAATGGCCTTTTTCTCGCTATCGTTCCTCTCGTCGATTCATCGTGAGGTGTCGCTTCAGTTTGTTCAGAGAGATGTTTGCTTCCGCGCCCGCAGGTCATCGAAACATTTTACGGCTACAACGAAGACGTGTTGGTGGACTCGGACGGATCGTCCTTTTCTTTTCACACCGACAGAACCCCCGACACGGAACCCGAAGAGGTAGCCCGCCATTTCTGCCAGCGTATTGGCACCAAACATTCCTCTTCAGCCTGGAATCGGACTCGTCTTTGCGTCGCGGGTGCTTTGTCGCCGGTCTGACTGATTCTGGTACTAGTGCTGTGTTGCATTGGTGTGTGCATGAAGAGGCGGAGCTTCGCTACCGCCAGCTGACGCAAGAATATCAAGCGCTGCAACGAGCCTACGCTCTGCTAGCCCAGACCAGCGAAGGGGACTACGACGCCGAGAAGGAGATCAAGGTGGCGCCCCTTCCCGCAACCCCCGGCCGGGTCGCAGCCTCCCCGTTCTCACCCAGCCTCGGGTGTTCTCTGGTCTGAAAGGAGGAGGAGGAGCCTCCCTCCTCCTCCTTTCAGACCAGAGAAAAGCTGATGGTAGAAATGGGTCACTATCAAAGCAGAGTAGCAGATCTGGAGTCAGCGCTGAAGCAACAAGGACAGGTAAGCTCATCAATGAGCACACCTTTTTCTCAGACAAAATAGCTACATTCTTCAGTCACTCATCCGTCTGGCATTACTGGACCAACCCCCCTAACGTGGCTGGGAAAATGCGGAGAAAAGCAAATGTCATTTTCCAGTCAACCAAAGAATTTGTGGATGAAAATGACACAACATTCCAAAGCTGTCCACGCGTTTGTCTCTTCTAGAATGTCAAGTGGGTGGAGGAGAAGCAGCTGCTGCGTCAGAGCAATCAGCAGTTGGCCGAAAAGGTGACGGAAAGAAAGGCGCTGGGCGGAGTCGCTTGGCGTCACACCTGTCGGGAAGCCCCGCAGATGAGGTCTGACTGTCTTTTCAGGTCAGGCGGATGGAGGCGGAAGAAGCGCGTCTGAAAGAGCACATCCAGGATATCCGAGACCAAAACGAACTGCTTGAGTTCCGCATCCTGGAGCTGGAGGTGGGAAGACTCGCACAAGCGTGTTGAGGCCAGAGATGTGACGGACGGACGGACGGACGGACGGACGGACGGATGCATGCCTCTGCCTTTCAGGAGAGGGAGTGGCGCTCCCCCGTCTTGAAGTTTCTGCAAGTCCGTTTCCCAGACGGCCTCAGCCCTTTGCAGATCTACTGCGAGGCCGAGGGCGTGAGCGTACGTAAGGCGTCCCTCGCAACCCTAACCTTAACCCGAGGTCCCAGAACACCTTACATTGCTCCTTGCGCCTTTCCCCCGGACATCGTCATCAGTGATCTGATGAAGAAGCTGGACATCCTGGGCTATAACGCCGTAAGTGTATGTCGAACTCCTTATGTTCGCACTCCACGAGACTCGGCGGCTCAAATGTGACTTTTGGAAGGCTTTGCGCTGAAAGAAGCTTGTTGACGCTGTGCCTTTGGGCTCTTGCAGAATCTCACCAACGAGGAGCAGGTGGTCGTGATTCACGCCAGGACCCTTCTCACCCTAGCCGAGAAGGTAACGCGCACGTCCACGCACGCTCTCGCATTCTGCTTATGTGACAGCAGCCTTTCCTCAGTGGTTAGAATACATCAAAGTGACCAAGTCAGCACTTCAACAGAAGATGTTGGACATTGAAAGTGAGAAGGTAGACAGACACGCGACATCAGCCAAGGGGAACTCCGGCAATGTGCCCCAACAATTCTGACCTTGAGCTGTGCTAGGATATGTTCTGCAAGCAGAAGGGCTACCTGGATGAAGAGTTGGACTTCAGGAAGTGTTCCATGGACCAGGCTCATAAGGTAAGCCGCCCTCAAATCTCCCGCCGGACCACTGATGGACGAGGATTGCGGCCCAGAGGATCCTGGAGCTGGAGGCCATGTTGTACGAGGCGCTACCGCAGCGGGACTGCCCCGCCACGGACGGCGAAAAAGCCAGCCACGCTGGCGTGAATGACGTGCTGACGGCGGATCAGAGAGAAGAGCTTAGGAGCGCCGTGGACCAATGGAAGCGAGCCCTGATGTGCGAGTTGAGGGAGCGCGACGCTTGCATCCTCCAAGAGAGAATGGATCTGCTGCACAGCGCGCAACAGGTAAGGGCCCAAAGCCAGCCCGGCACTTACTTGCACGCTTACTGGCTTTTGAATGCCACTTTCCATTTGTCCGTCCTAGAGGAACAAAGAGCTGAAAGAATTCATCGAAGCTCAGAAGAGACAAATCAAACAATTGGAGGAGAAGTTTCTGTTTCTCTTTCTATTCTTCTCCTTGGCCTTCATTCTGTGGCCCTAACACCAGCTGGTGAGTGAGCTCCAGCGGCACCGCACTCGACACCTCCGATACACTGCCAGCCGGTCTCAGACGTTGGCAGACGCTCCGATGCCAACGTATACCCCCCGCCACGGTGACAGAGGCACCGCGTCACACCGGCGCTCATCCAATCAGAAGGCAGGAAAAGCAAATTCACATGCAGGGCACTTTTGAACCAGAAGAGAGCGCCACAAAAAACGGTTGTTGCCCCAAACGCGCACTAAAAAGGGTCAGAATAACAAGAGTCCCACTGGCCAGCCGGGGCCACCCGTCCAGCTGTTTCTTCAGGGGGGAAAAAAATTGGAGTCACCGGTGAGTACATTTTGCATTTAGCTCTGCTTTTCTGCTTCTGTCTTCAAGTGTGTGGCATCCTGCGATCAAAGATTCAGCCAACCCCAAAGCGGTTGACCTCAACGTCCCACCACCATGCCTACCAGAGCAGGTGACGTGATGCTTTGGACATCCTTCCGTCTCAGATGCCCAAAAGTACTCTTTGCCACATCTGCGGCAATACGGTGTCTTTTCAAAGGTGCAAATAAATCCAGCGTGGGCGGAACACGCACGTCTTCGGTTTTTCCCGCTTTGTTTGTGTGACAGCTGTTGTGAAAATTTTATACAAATAAAGTTGTATAGTACAGGTTTGGCCAAGCCGCAACTCCCGAACCGCATGCGGCTCTTTTATGTTCATATCAACATTTGTGTGTGTGTGTGTGTGTGTGTGGGGGGGGGGGGGGGGGTTGTGCGTGTTGGCTTCACTTGAGTTCAATTTGGTATTTTGGTCAAAAGCGCATGTGGTGAAATTCCACAAAGTAGGATGGGCAAACACATTTCTTTAAACTATGAGTGTCAATTGGGCTCTCGAAATGGCAGGGAAAAGATGCACAGCAAAACGAAAATACGTAGATGAACACAGGACGTTTTAATCAGAGTGGGAAAGTTTCTATTTTTTGTTGAACGTGATGGCAAACCATTCTGCCTGATATGTCAGACCTCAGCGCATTTCAAAGATTCAAATCTTCAGCGCCATGCACTTCAGCTCACTCCATGCTAACATTGATCAGGCGTCGAACCCGCATCATCATGCTTAAGAGGTGGCCATGCTAACCAGTGCGCCATTATGTCAACGCATAATAACTAAGTCTACTGGTCAAAACAGCGGTTACTATATGACGTCGCTACGTCGTGGTCACGTGACGCAGACAAGACGTCAATGGACGTGGGCAGAGTTAACTTGTTTAAAAGGGAGTAGGCAGAAGAAATATTTAATTTATTTAAATCTATTTTGAGTGCACACCATTATGCCAATGCATAACAACTGTAAATCTACTAAACAAAACAGCGGTTGCTATATGACATCTGCCACGTCGTGGTCACGTGACATACGTGACGTCGATGGGCGTAACTTTCGCCGGAATTCAAATCCGCGGGGAGAGTTAACTTGTTTAAAAGAGAGTGGGCAGAAGAATTATTTAATTTATTTAAATCTATTTGGTGTGTGCGCCATTATGTCAATGCATAACAACTGTAAGTCTACTAAACAAAACAGCGGTTGCTATATGAGTCTGCCACGTCGTGGTCACGTGACGCGGACGTGACGTCGACGCCTACTTTACATCCCACCGATCACAGGACCCCCTCGGCTGCATAACCGTGCCCCCTTCCCAACCAATCGGATTTGCTATACGCGAAAACGACGCCAATGGAAAGAGCTTCCGCCCAAATTTAAATCCGTGGGCGTGGCTCGCAGCAGGAAGTAGGAAAATGGCGGCGATGTTGACAAAGACACAGCGGATGGTAACATACGACTAACAAGAGAAATAGTTTTATTTTCTGCTTGCAACTGGACCGTCCAGAGCGTACACGGTAAGTACAACTCATCGTTTTTAAAAAGAAGTACTTTTGTTGCCCTGAAAAGCGAGTGAGCGTGGCGTTTGTGGGGGACGTCGAATTTCGACGATTCTTTCTGGTCAACGGTTGTAAATGATTGTGTTGATTAAAAAAGAAAACTTGATGTAACTCTACTTTTAACTGCCGTTTCAGATAGATTTGGAATTGCATCACATCCAATTTTGCCTAGAGCGTACACGGTAAGTAACACTCGTTGTGTTTAAGGAGATTTACGTTTGTAATAGCAGAAGTGTAGCCGCGTTGCGTTGTACGTGTGAATGTTGGTCCGGGCGAAATGTTAATGTTTAATTTCATTCCTTTAGGTTCCACGGTGTTTGTTGGCTGCAAGTTTTCCACTGCAAGAAGAGGCTCATATCATTGACCAGGAGCGAGCTACAATGGTGAGTAGCCATAACATTTATGTTAAACACTTCCTATTTCATGTCTAACAGTACTTGATTTAACAAATAACCATAAATAAATACAGTGTGGGCACTGAAGTTAACATATGTGATTATACTGCCTAATCTGTCACCGAGTAGATTGTTGCAAAGTAATATAAGATCCAAAGTTGTAATTCAGAATAGTTTTCAAAAGAAGGCCATTAGAATTATATACAAGTCTGATTACCCTGAACAAGCTATTAATTAAATCACAAATTCTTCAATTCAAAGATTTGGTAGATTATCAGACAAATAATGTCTAACAGTAATTGATTTAACACATCACGATAAGTAGATTGAGTGTGGGCACTCTCAAGTTAACATATGTGATTATACTGCCTAATCTGTTACAGAGTATGTTGTTGCCAAGTAATGTAGAATAGATCCAAAGTAGTAATCCAGAATAGTTTTGAAGAGGCCATTAGAATGATAAACAAATCTGATTACCTTGAACATAATAACAAGCTAAGTGTTTAATATGTCCTATGAAGTCAAAATTGGGCACCATCATGTGGTGAAATTTGGAATTGCATCACATCCAATTTTGCCTGGGAACAAACAGATTACATAAATCTTAGTTTTGAATAAGCCACTCCTTCTCAAACAAGTAAACTCTGCCCATTTTGCGCAGTAGATGTTCTGTTAATATCTAGTATTTATACAAAGTCATAATTTAAATTGCTTTCAACCTTCATTCATCGGTTCAACCAACATTACTCGCTGTTATTACCAACTTGTATTGATTTAACTAAGCGTTTAATACTTCCTATCAGGTCTCAAATCGAGATTTGGCAAAATACAATTTCAGCAAATCCAATTTTGCCAGGGAACAAAAATAGATTAAATAAACTAAATAAGTCCTCTTCCCATTAAATAAATCAGAAAAGTCTGTCTTGTAACCAGTCCTCTTCAAACAAGTAAAGTCTGCCCATTTTGTGCCGTAGATTTTGTGTCTATGCCTAGTATTTAAACAAAATCATAATTTAAACGACTTCTTTCCTTCATTCACTTTGGAAATTTGGAATTGCAGCAAATCGAATTTTGGCAGGGAACAAAAATAGATCAATTAAACTAAATAAGTCTTCTTCCCATTAAATAAATTAAAAAAGTCTGTCTTGTAACCAGTCCTTTTCAAACAAGTAAAGTCTGCCCATTTTGTGCCGTCGATTTTGTGTTAATGCCTAGTATTTATACAAAATCATAATTTAAAGGACTTCATTCCTTCATTCACTTTGGAAATTTGGAATTGCAGCACATCAAATTTTGCCTGGGAAGAAAAGTAGATTAAATAAATTTAATAAGTCTTACTACTTCCCATTAAATAAATTAAATACGTCTTACTTGTTCCCACTCCTTTTCAAAACAGTAGTTTAAAACGAGGGCCCTTCACTCAATCTTTAACCTCAACCCCGCACGTTGTGTTGTATCTGTGAATGTTGGTTGTGGCCAAATGATAGTTTTCTTTCATTCGTTTAGGTTCCAAGAAAACTTGATGTAACTCTACTTTTAACTGCCGTTTCAGATAAGCGGGTATTACGTCGCAGTCAAATGCCGCGGATATGACGTAATTGCCCGAACCTCCGCCAAAATTCAAATCTGTTGGCGCGATGGCCGTGAGCCACTGAGCAGCGACGATTATCAACAGAAATATCTTTATTTTCTGCTTGCAACTGGACCGTCTAGAGCGTACACGGTAAGTAACACTCATTGTGTTTAAGGAGATTTACGTTTGTAATAGCAGAAGTGTAGCCGCGTTGCGTTGTACGTGTGAAAATTGGTCGAGGCGAAATGTTAATGTTTAATTTCATTCCTTTAGGTTCCACGGTGTTTGTTGGCTGCAAGTTTTCCACTGCAAGAAGAGGCTCGTATCATTGATCAGGAGCGAGCTACAATGGTGAGTAGCCATAACATTTATGTTAAACACTTCCTATTTCATGTCTAACAGTACTTGATTTAACAAATAACCATAAATAAATACAGTGTGGGCACTGAAGTTAACATATGTGATTATACTGCCTAATCTGTCACGGAGTAGATTGTTGCAAAGTAATATAAGATCCAAAGTTGTAATTCAGAATAGTTTTCAAAAGAAGGCCATTAGAATTATATACAAGTCTGATTACCCTGAACAAGCTATTAATTAAATCACAAATTCTTCAATTCAAAGATTTGGTAGATTATCAGACAAATAATGTCTAACAGTAATTGATTTAACACATCACGATAAGTAGATTGAGTGTGGGCACTCTCAAGTTAACATATGTGATTATACTGCCTAATCTGTTACAGAGTATGTTGTTGCCAAGTAATGTAGAATAGATCCAAAGTAGTAATCCAGAATAGTTTTGAAGAGGCCATTAGAATGATAAACAAATCTGATTACCTTGAACATAATAACAAGCTAAGTGTTTAATATGTCCTATGAAGTCAAAATTGGGCACCATCATGTGGTGAAATTTGGAATTGCATCACATCCAATTTTGCCTGGGAACAAACAGATTACATAAATCTTAGTTTTGAATAAGCCACTCCTTCTCAAACAAGTAAACTCTGCCCATTTTGCGCACTAGATGTTCTGTTAATATCTAGTATTTATACAAAGTCATAATTTAAATTGCTTTCAACCTTCATTCATCGGTTCAACCAACATTACTCGCTCTTATTACCAACTTGTATTGATTTAACTAAGCGTTTAATACTTCCTATCAGGTCTCAAATCGAGATTTGGCAAAATACAATTTCAGCAAATCCAATTTTGCCAGGGAACAAAAATAGATTAAATAAACTAAATAAGTCCTCTTCCCATTAAATAAATCAGAAAAGTCTGTCTTGTAACCAGTCCTCTTCAAACAAGTAAAGTCTGCCCATTTTGTGCCGTAGATTTTGTGTCTATGCCTAGTATTTAAACAAAACCATAATTTAAACGACTTCTTTCCTTCATTCACTTTGGAAATTTGGAATTGCAGCAAATCGAATTTTGGCAGGGAACAAAAATAGATCAATTAAACTAAATAAGTCTTCTTCCCATTAAATAAATTAAAAAAGTCTGTCTTGTAACCAGTCCTTTTCAAACAAGTAAAGTCTGCCCATTTTGTGCCGTCGATTTTGTGTTAATGCCTAGTATTTATACAAAATCATAATTTAAAGGACTTCATTCCTTCATTCACTTTGGAAATTTGGAATTGCAGCACATCAAATTTTGCCTGGGAAGAAAAGTAGATTAAATAAATTTAATAAGTCTTACTACTTCCCATTAAATAAATTAAATACGTCTTACTTGTTCCCACTCCTTTACAAAAAAGTAGTTTAAAACGAGGTCCCTTCACTCAACCTTTAACCCTATTTATTCACCTTCTAGGCTAAGTGTTAAAGGCTAAGTGTTAAAGGCTAAGTGTTAAAGGCTAAGTGTTAGAGGCTAAGTGCCAGAGGCTAGGCGCCAGAGGCGAGTTTTTGTGGGCTGAAGTTTTAGTGGGGTTAGTGTGAATACAATCCAAAAGAATACAACAGAATACAATACAATAGAATATAATACATTAAATAAATTAAATACGTCTTACTTGTTCCCAATCCTTTTCAAAAAAGTAGTTTAAAACGAGGGCCCTTCACTCAACCTTTAACCTCAACCCCGCACGTCACATTGTGTTGTATCTGTGAATGTTGGTTGTGGCCAAATGATAGTTTTCTTTCATTCGTTTAGGTTCCACGGTGTTTGTTGGCTATGTTTTCCACTGTCAGAAGGATGAAAATACAAAGTACAACGCTTGGACGTGGGCGAAGACGTCACCGGTGAGTCCTTCCTTCCTATTTATTTACCTTCTAGATGCTAGAGGCTAAGTGTTAGAGGCTAAGTGTTAGAGGCTAAGTGTTAAACACAATACGAACAACACAACGATACTGCACTGAACAACACGATACCGCACTGAGAAACACGATACCGCACTGAACAACACGATACCGCACTGAACAACACCATGCCGCACTGAACACCATGCCGCACTGAACAACACCATCCCGCACTGAACAACACCATGCCGCACTAAACAACACCATGCCGCACTGAACAACACCATGCCTCACTGAACGACACCATGCCGCACTGAAAGACACCATGCCGCACTGAACGACACCATGCCGCACTGAAAGACACCATCCCGCACTGAACACCATGCCGCACTGAACAACACCATCCTGCACTGAACAACACCATCCCGCACTGAACAACACCATGCCGCACTGAACAACATTATGCCGCACTGAACATTATGCCGCACTGAACAACACCATGCCGCACTGAACAACACCATGCCGCACTGAACAACATTATGCCGCACTGAACAACACCATGCCGCACTGAACAACACCATGCCGCACTGAACAACACCATGCCGCACTGAACAACATTATGCCGCACTGAACAACACCATGCCGCACTGAACAACACCATCCTGCACTGAACAACACCATTCCGCATTGAACACCATGCCGCACTGAACAACACCATCCCGCACTGAACAACACCATCCCGCACTGAACAACACCATGCCGCACTGAACAACATTATGCCGCACTGAACAACATTACGCCGCACTGAACAACACCATGCCGCACTGAACAACACCATGCCGCACTGAACAACACCATGCCGCACTGAACAACATTATAACGCACTGAACAACACCATCCCGCACTGAACAACACCATGCCGCACTAAACAACATTATGCCGCACTGAACAACATTATGCCGAAATGAACAACACCATGCCGCACTGAACAACACCATGCCGCACTGAACAACACCATCCTGCACTGAACAACACCATCCCGCACTGAACAACACCATGCCGCACTGAACAACACCATGCCGCACTGAACAACACCATGCCGCAATGAACAACACCATCCCGCACTGAACAACATTATGCCGCACTGAACAACATTATGCCGCACTGAACAACATTATGCCGCACTGAACAACATTATGCCGCACTGAACAACATTATGCCGCACTGAACAACACCATGCCGCACTGAACAACACCATGCCGCACTGAACAACACCATGCCGCACTGAACAACACCATGCCGCACTGAACAACACGATCCCGCATTGAACAACACCATGCCGCACTGAACAACACCATCCTGCACTGAACAACACCATCCCGCAATGAACAACACCATGCCGCACTGAACAACACCATCCCGCAATGAACAACATTATGCCGCACTGAACAACACCATGCCGCACTGAACAACACCATGCCGCACTGAACAACACCATGCCGCAATGAACAACACCATCCCGCACTGAACAACACCATGCCGCACTGAGCAACACCATGCCGCACTGAACAACACCATCCCGCACTGAACAACACCATGCCGCACTGAACAACACCATTCCGCACTGAACAACACCATGCCGCACTGAACAACATTACGCTGCACTGAACAACACCATGCCGCACTGAACAACATTATAACGCACTGAACAACACCATCCCGCACTGAACAACACCATGCCGCACTAAACAACATTATGCCGCACTGAACAACACCATGCCGCACTGAACAACACCATCCTGCACTGAACAACACCATTCCGCATTGAACACCATGCCGCACTGAACAACACCATCCCGCACTGAACAACACCATCCCGCACTGAACAACACCATGCCGCACTGAACAACATTATGCCGCACTGAACAACACCATGCCGCACTGAACAACACCATGCCGCACTGAACAACACCATGCCGCACTGAACAACATTATAACGCACTGAACAACACCATCCCGCACTGAACAACACCATGCCGCACTAAACAACATTATGCCGCACTGAACAACATTATGCCGAAATGAACAACACCATGCCGCACTGAACAACACCATGCCGCACTGAACAACACCATCCTGCACTGAACAACACCATCCCGCACTG